>NW_027461696.1:340000-500328 GCF_050947455.1 Rhinoderma darwinii
CTGGGAAAGCCCAGAGTCTGGAGTTTGGCCTGCAGCATGGAGATGGTGGAGATGATGATCTGGAAATGGTGGCTGGTGAGTCAACTGAATCTCATGATGTTGGTGAATTGTGCACAAAAATGACAAAGAAAAATATCTTTAAAATGGAAATGCAAGTTCGCAAATTGAGAACTGAAATTAACCAAGAGACTGATCCAAAGGCAAAGCTGATGAAATGTGAGTGTCTGGATGTTTGCACACGTGAGCTGGTTATATTGAAGGAGAGATTGCAGAAAGAATCATGCACAGTACCCAAAATAAAGAACTGGGCAATTGAGAACAAAAGGGAGACCAGAGCCCAAACTGTGAAGAGAAAAAATATCATTGCAAAAAAAGACACTGACTATAATATTATGGCACAGGGAAACCCTGGAAGATATGAGTGTGCAGTGGCTGGAGGATCACATCTCCCATCATGTGTGGGGTCTGTGCAATCAGCCAACACAAATGCTGCTAAAGCTGCAGAGAAATGTGTGCCAGCTGACGAGGGGTTAACTGCAGTAGACTCTATGTGCAGTACAGATGAAGTGAATGCGAGTGGCACTCCTGGGAGTGAGCAAGAAAGTGCCGCATATACTGACATTGTAAGTGAGACTTCGCTCAGCGCGGTGATTGACAGTCTGATATCTGATGAACCAGCGGCACAGGCTGAGGCGGACATTGCGGACCCTGTTCTGGAGGTTCAGCCGTCCGCATTGTCAGTGAATGGAGTGCAGGTTACACAGCGATCAGGAGCAGACACAGGAGGATCTGCAGAACAATCAGCTGAGGAGAGGTCCAGTCCTGACCCACCTGCTGACAGACCTCACTACAGGAGACTGTTCTCCAGCGTCACAAGACCGACTAACCCCCCACCTCAGAGGAGGAACGCGGTCAGAATCAGGTACTCAGGACCAGAGGAAAACCTCCCCTCCAGACTCCACATTGGGAAAGTTTTGTTGAAGGAGTTTATGAAGTTTAAAGCTTCTGAGGTGTTCGCTCTGATCCACGTTCCCTCCAGCAGGAATTATGACATCAGTTTCAAGCTGCAATATAGTCTAGACTTGTTCTGGAGTATTTATAATGATACAAAGGAGCACGCGATGTGGGAGCATCTACATGTCATCCAGCTGACTAAACCCCAGGTAGTCACTGCCACCGTCCTGTTCCAGTCTGAGGTGGTGGCTCTGGCAGATTTGCAGCACTGGTTGAGCAGATATTGTGAGGTGAAGAGACTGCCAACAAAGATCTATGATGAGGAGGAGATCTGGAATGGAGGATATTCTGTCAAGATCCAGCTGGTTCAGGAGAATGGAGTGACCAGACATCTGCCGCACTCCTTCTACCTTGGCTCGGAGAGAGGCGTATGTTACTACCCTGGTCAACCGCGACTGTGCCATAGATGTGGGGGCAGACACCTGGCATTCAACTGTTCCCGTATTAAGTGCTCACTATGTGGTCAGTTTGGGCATGTGAAAGATGATTGTACAGGACCTGTCATCTGTAACCTGTGCTTGGGACCTGGACATACATTCCGGGAGTGTCCACAAGCAGAACATAATAAAGAGGAGACCTTTAAAGAAGCCATGGAGGAAGAGCAGGAGGATGTCTCCATATGTGTAGATATGACCCCAGAACCTGGAAGTCCCAGCGATGATGTGAGCCAAAGTACCAGAGATCGTGCTCCAGAGACGAATGTCCCATCTGTGGATGCTGCACAAGTGTCACCAGCCACTGAAAATAGAGGTCATGCTAAAAGCAAAATATCCAGTCACTCTGTCACCAAAACATCTAAACATCTGCCCAACACCAGTAAAGAACCAGCTGATCCAGCCGCAGCGAACAGTAAGGAACCAGCTGATCCAGCCGCAGCGACAAGTAAAAAACCAGCTGATCCAGCCGCAGCGACCAGTAAAAAACCAGCTGATCCAGCCGCAGCGACCAGTAAGAAACCAGCTGATCCAGCCGCAGCGACCAGTATCGATGAGGAGGGATTTCAGACAGTTAAAAGGAGAAGTAAAACAGATGATTCTTTTAGGAAAAAAATCACTGCTGCAAAGAAATCACCGGAGTCTCCAGTGCTGGCGATAACTGGGGGACGTTACTGTGCGCTGGGGGAAGATGACCAGGAAGAAGAAGCAGAGATGGAGCAAGTCTCCTCACACAACCCAGATGACAAACCTTAGGATGAAGACGCTGACCCCCCCAATGTCCACCAAAAGATGGGGTGTTACAGGACATAGCAGTGGAAGAAGGAAAAAAGTAGGAAAGACGTAACCAGGATGAGGCTGAAAATCACCTCTATTAATGTGAACAGTGTGAAGAATAGGAGCAGGCAGCGGCCGATATTCCAGCGTCTGTCTGACGACAAAACCAATGTCATCTTTATACAAGAGACTTATCTACAGAGTAATGTCCCTGCTGTGTCCCTGCAGTCACCACATCTAGTGGGACAGTGAAGCTCTCAGCTGCTGTATGGAGACTTCTACCCCGAACTCCGTTTATATCATAGAGGTTCACTATATGTCATAAATGTGGTGACCGTGTACCATCTGTGGTGTGCGCGATGCTGCCCGGTCACCAATAAAGAAGAACACTCCTGTAATACTGTCTAGAATAATATCATGAAAAATAGTTGAAACAATCTATACTGGAGAAATATTCATATATTATGGTTTGTTTAATGATTGTGATGTTATTAAGAGACAAATGTTTATTTTCTTTATCTGTTATGAGTGTATTGCAAAGGTATTGTAATAATTTGTTGCAAGTTTTCAAATAAAAAAGATAATTATAGTAGTTATATTCTTGTATATAGGAGGCAGTATTATAGTAGTTATATTCTTGTATATATGGTCAGTATTATAGTAGTTATATTCTTGTATATAGGAGCAGTATTATAGTAGTTATATTCTTGTATATAGGGGGCAGTATTATAGTAGTTCTATTCCTGTATATAGGAGGCAGTATTATTGTAGTTATATTCTTGTATATATGGTCAGTATTATAGTGGTTATATTCTTGTATATAGGGGGCAGTATTATAGTAGTTCTATTCCTGTATATAGGAGGCAGTATTATAGTAGTTATATTCTTGTATATATGGTCAGTATTATAGTGGTTATATTCTTGTATATAGGAGCAGTATTATAGTAGTTATATTCTTGTATATATGGTCAGTATTATAGTAGTTATATTCTTGTATATAGGAGCAGTATTATAGTAGTTATATTCTTGTATATATGGTCAGTATTATAGTAGTTATATTCTTGTATATAGGGGGCAGTATTATTGTAGTTATATTCTTGTATATATGGTCAGTATTATAGTAGTTATATTCTTGTATATAGGGGGCAGTATTATAGTAGTTATATTCTTGTATATATGGTCAGTATTATAGTAGTTATATTCTTGTATATAGGGGGCAGTATTATAGTAGTTATATTCTTGTATATATGGTCAGTATTATAGTAGTTATATTCTTGTATATAGGGGGCAGTATTATAGTAGTTATATTCTTGTATATAGGGGGCAGTATTATAGTAGTTATATTCTTGTATATAGGGGCAGTATTATAGTAGTTATATTCTTGTATATAGGGGCAGTATTAAAGTAGTTATATTCTTGTATATAGGAGGCAGTATTATAGTAGTTATATTCTTGTATATAGTTGCCGTATTATAGTAGTTATATTCTTGTATATAGGGGCAGTATTATAGCAGTTATATTCTTGTATATAGGAGCAGTATTATAGTAGTTATATTCTTGTATATAGGGGCAGTATTATAGTAGTTATATTCTTGTATATAGGAGCAGTATTATAGTCGTTATATTCTTGTATATAGGGGCAGTATTATAGTAGTTATATTCTTGTATATAGGGGGCAGTATTATAGTAGTTATATTCATGTATTTAGGGGGCAGTATTATAGTAGTTATATTCTTGTATATAGGGGGCAGTATTATAGTAGTTATATTCTTGTATATAGGAGCAGTATTATAGTAGTTATATTCTTGTATATAGGGGCAGTATTATAGTAGTTGTATTCTTGTATATAGGAGGCAGTATTATAGTAGTTATATTCTTGTATATAGGAGCAGTATTATAGTAGTTATATTCTTGTATATAGGAGCAGTATTATAGTAGTTATATTCTTGTATATAGGGGGCAGTATTATAGTAGTTATATTCTTGTATATAGGGGCAGTATTATAGTAGTTATATTCTTGTATATAGGGGGCAGTATTATAGTAGTTATATTCTTGTATATAGGGGGCAGTATTATAGTAGTTATATTCTTGTATATAGGAGGAGTATTATAGTAGTTATATTCTTGTATATAGGGGCAGTATTATAGTAGTTATATTCTTGTATATAGGGAGCAGTATTATAGTAGTTATATTCTTGTATATAGGGGGCAGTATTATAGTAGTTATATTCTTGTATATAGGGGCAGTATTATAGTAGTTATATTCTTGTATATAGGGGGCAGTATTATAGTAGTTATATTCTTGTATATAGGGGCAGTATTATAGTAGTTATATTCTTGTATATAGGGAGCAGTATTATAGTAGTTATATTCTTGTATATAGGGGGCAGTATTATAGTAGTTGTATTCTTGTATATAGGGGCAGTATTATAGTAGTTATATACTTGTATATAGGAGCAGTATTATAGTAGTTATATTCTTGTATATAGGGAGCAGTATTATAGTAGTTCTATTCCTGTATATAGGAGGCAGTATTATAGTAGTTATATTCTTGTATATTGGGGGCAGTATTATAGTAGTTATATTCTTGTATATAGGGGGCAGTATTATAGTAGTTCTATTCTTGTATATAGGGGCAGTATTATAGTAGTTCTATTCTTGTATATAGGGGGCAGTATTATAGTAGTTATATTCTTGTATATAGGGGGCAGTATTATAGTAGTTATATTCTTGTATATAGGGGGCAGTATTATAGTAGTTATATTCTTGTATATAGGGGGCAGTATTATAGTAGTTATATTCTTGTATATAGGGGCAGTATTATAGTAGTTATATTCTTGTATATAGGAGGCAGTATTAGGGCGGGTTCACACGTGGCGGAATTTCACTTAAATTCCGCTGCGGACACTCCGCAGCGTTAATCCGCAGCGGTGCCGTTTGTCCATTGACTTACACTTTAATTTAGCAGTGTTCGTTTAGACGAGGCGTAAAATTCCGCTGCGGAGCATAGGCTGCGGAGCGGAATTTGGTGTCCGCAGCATGCTCTGTCTGTTGCGGAGCAGTGGCGGACTCATGGCGGAATTTCTCCATTGACTTCAATGGAGAGTCAAAATTCCGCAATGAAGTCCGCAGATCTTATGTGTGCTGCGGAGCGTATTGGTTTTACTACCATGACATTTCTTCATTCTGGCTGGACCTATGTATTTCTAGGTCTACAGCCAGACTGAGGAAGTCAATGGGGCTCCCGTAATGACGGGAGCGTTGCTAGGAGACGTCTGTAAATAGTCACTGTCCAGGGTGCTGAAAGAGTTAAGCGATCGGCAGTAACTGTTTCTGCACCCGGGACAGTGACTACCGATCTCAATATACATGTATCTGTAAAAAACATATAAGTTCATACTTACCGAGAACTCCCTGCGTCTGTCTCCAGTCCGGCCTCCCAGGATGACGTTTCAGTCTAAGTGACGGCTGCAGCCAATCACAGGCCAAGCACAGGCTGCAGCGGTCACATGGACTGGTGCGTCATCCAGGGAGGTCGGGCTGGATGCCGAAAGAGGGACGCGTCACCAAGACAACGGCCGGTAAGTATGAAATTCTTTTACTTTCCCTAGGGAAAGTGCTGTCCCTTCTCTCTATCCTGCACTGATAGGGAGAAGGGAAGCACTTTTCCCGCAGTCCGCAGCAGCTAGTCCGCATCAATTTTCTGCACATTTTGTGCAGATCCGCAGCAGAATCTGCAACGCAGATTCTGTGCGGCATTGATGCGGACAGTTGCGGAGGAAATCCGCCACGTGTGGTCATGCCCTTATAGTAGTTATATTCTTGTATATTGGGGGCAGTATTATAGTAGTTATATTCTTGTATATAGGGGCAGTATTATAGTAGTTATATTCTTGTATATAGGGGCAGTATTATAGTAGATATATTCTTGTATATTGGGGGCAGTATTATAGTAGTTATATTTTGTATATAGGGGCAGTATTATAGTAGTTATATTCTTCTATATAGGAGCAGTATTATAGTAGTTATATTCTTGTATATAGGGGGCAGTATTATAGTAGTTATATTCCTGAATATAGGAGCAGGATTATAGTAGTTATATTCTTGTATATAGGAGCAGTATTATAGTAGTTATATTCTTCTGTATAGGAGCAGTATTATAGTAGCTATATTCTTGTATATAGGAGCAGGATTACAGTAGTTATATTCTTGTATATAGGGGCAGTATTATAGTAGTTCTATTCTTGTATATAAGGGCAGTAGTATAGTAGTTATATTATTGTATATAGGAGCAGTATTATAGTAGTTATATTCTTGTATATAGGAGGCAGTATTATAGTAGTTATATTCTTGTATATAGGAGCAGTATTATAATAGTTATATTCTTGTATATAGGAGCAGTATTATAATAATTATATTCTTGTATATAGGGCCAGTATTATAGTAGTTATATTCTTGTATATTGGGGGCAGTATTATAGTAGTTATATTCTTGTATATTGGGGGCAGTATTATAGTAGTTATATTCTTGTATATTGGAGCAGTATTATAGTAGCTATATTCTTGTATATAGGGGCAGTATTATAGTAGTTATATTCTTGTATATAGGGCAGTATTATAGTAGTTATATTCTTGTATATAGGAGCAGGATTATAGTAGTTATATTCTTGTATATAGGGGGCCGTATTATAGTAGTTATATTCTTGTATATAGGGGCAGTATTATAGTAGTTATATTCTTGTATATTGGGGGCAGTATTATAGTAGCTATATTCTTGTATATAGGGGGCAGTATTATAGTAGTTATATTCTTGTATATAGGGGTCAGTATTATAGTAGTTATATTCTTGTATATAGGAGCAGTATTATAGTAGTTATATTCTTGTATATTGGGCAGTATTATAGTAGTTATATTCTTGTATATAGGAGCAGGATTATAGTAGTTATATTCTTGTATATAGGGGCAGTATTATAGTAGTTATATTCTTGTATATAGGGGCAGTATTATAGTAGGTATATTCTTGTATATTGGGGTAGTATTATAGTAGTTATATTCTTGTATATAGGAGCAGTATTATAGTAGTTATATTCTTGTATATAGGGGCAGTATTATTGTAGTTATATTCTTGTATATAGGAGGCAGTATTATAGTAGTTATATTCTTGTATATAGGGGCAGTATTATAGTAGTTATAGTCTTGTATATAGGGGGTAGTATTATAGTAGTTATATTCTTTTATATAGGGGGCAGTATTATAGTAGTTATATTCTTGTATATAGGGGCAGTATTTTTAGTAGTTATATTCTTGTATATAGGGGCAGTATTATAGTAGTTATATTCTTGTATATAGGAGCAGTATTATAGTAGTTATATTCTTGTATATAGGGGCAGTATTATAGTAGTTATATTCTTGTATATAGGGAGCAGTATTATAGTAGTTATATTCTTGTATATAGGGGGCAGTATTATAGTAGTTATATTCTTATCTATAGGGGCAGTATTATAGTAGTTATATTCTTGTATATAGGAAGCAGTATTATAGTAGTTATATTCTTGTATATAGGGCAGTATTATAGTAGTTATATTCTTGTATATAGGGCAGTATTATAGTAGTTATATTCTTGTATATAGGGGGCAGTATTATAGTAGTTATATTCTTGTATATAGGGGCAGTATTAGGGCATGACCACACGTGGCGGATTTCCTCCGCAACTGTCCGCATCAATGCCGCACAGAATCTGCGTTGCAGATTCTGCTGCGGATCTGCACAAAATGTGCAGTACATTGATGCGGACTAGCTGCTGCGGACTGCGGGAAAAGTGCTTCCCTTCTCCCTATCAGTGCAGGATAGAGAGAAGGGACAGCACTTTCCCTAGTGAAAGTAAACGATTTTCATACTTACCGGCCGTTGTCTTGGTGACGCGTCCCTCTTTCGGCATCCAGCCCGACCTCCCTGGATGACGCGCCAGTCCATGTGACCGCTGCAGCCTGTGCTTGGCCTGTGATTGGCTGCAGCCGTCACTTAGACTGAAACGTCATCCTGGGAGGCCGGACTGGAGACAGACGCATGGAGTTCTCGGTAAGTATGAACTTATATATTTTTTTACAGATACATGTATATTGAGATCGGTAGTCACTGTCCCGGGTGCAGAAACAGTTACTGCCGATCGCTTAACTCTTTCAGCACCCTGGACAGTGACTATTTACAGACGTCTCCTAGCAACGCTCCCGTCATTACGGGAGCCCCATTGACTTCCTCAGTCTGGCTGTAGACCTAGAAATACATAGGTCCAGCCAGAATGAAGAAATGTCATGGTAGTAAAACCAATACGCTCCGCAGCACACATAAGATCTGCGGACTTCATTGCGGAATTTTGACTCTCCATTGAAGTCAATGGAGAAATTCCGCCATGAGTCCGCAACCAGTCCGCCACTGCTCCGCAACAGACAGAGCATGCTGCGGACACCAAATTCCGCTCCGCAGCCTATGCTCCGCAGCGGAATTTTACGCCTCGTCTAAACGAACACTGCTAAATTAAAGTGTAAGTCAATGGACAAACGGCTCCGCTGCGGATTAACGCTGCGGAGTGTCCGCAGCGGAATTTAAGTGAAATTCCGCCACGTGTGAACCCAGCCTTATAGTAGTTATATTCTTGTATATAGGGGGCAGTATTATAGTAGTTATATTCTTGTACATAGGGGGCAGTATTATAGTAGTTATATTCTTGTATATAGGGGCAATATTATAGTAGTTATATTCTTGTATATAGAGAGCAGTATTATGGTAGTTATAGTCTTGTATATAGGAGCAGTATTATAGTAGTTATATTCTTGTACATAGGGGCAGTATTATAGTAGTTATATTCCTGTATGTAGGGGGCAGTATTATAGTAGTTATATTCTTGTATATAGGAGCAGTATTATAGTAGTTATATTCTTGTACATAGGGGCAGTATTATAGTAGTTATATTCTTGTATATAGGAGCAGTATTATAGTAGTTATATTCTTGTATATAGGGGCAGTATTATAGTAGTTATATTCTTGTATATAGGGGCAGTATTATAGTAGTAATATTCTTGTATATAGGGGGCAGTATTATAGTAGTTATATTCTTGTATATAGGGGGCAGTATTATAGTAGTTATATGCTTGTATATAGGAACAGTATTATAGTAGTTATATTCTTGTATATAGGTGCAGTATTATAGTAGTTATATTCTTGTATATAGGGGGCAGTATTATAGTAGTTATATTCTTGTATATAGGGGCAGTATTATAGTAGTTATATTCTTGTATATAGGAACAGTATTATAGTAGTTATATTCTTGTATATAGGTGCAGTATTATAGTAGTTATATTCTTGTATATAGGGGGCAGTATTATAGTAGTTATATTATTGTATATAGGGGGCAGTATTATAGTAGTTATATTCTTGTATATAGGGGCAGTATTAGGCTGGGTTCACACGTGGCGGAATTTCACTTAAATTCCGCTGCGGACACTCCGCAGCGTTAATCCGCAGCGGTGCCGTTTGTCCATTGACTTACACTTTAATTTAGCAGTGTTCGTTTAGACGAGGCGTAAAATTCCGCTGCGGAGCATAGGCTGCGGAGCGGAATTTGGTGTCCGCAGCATGCTCTGTCTGTTGCGGAGCAGTGGCGGACTCATGGCGGAATTTCTCCATTGACTTCAATGGAGAGTCAAAATTCCGCAATGAAGTCCGCAGATCTTATGTGTGCTGCGGAGCGTATTGGTTTTACTACCATGACATTTCTTCATTCTGGCTGGACCTATGTATTTCTAGGTCTACAGCCAGACTGAGGAAGTCAATGGGGCTCCCGTAATGACGGGAGCGTTGCTAGGAGACGTCTGTAAATAGTCACTGTCCAGGGTGCTGAAAGAGTTAAGCGATCGGCAGTAACTGTTTCTGCACCCTGGACAGTGACTACCGATCACAATATAGAGCAACCTGTCAAAAACATATAAGTTCATACTTACCGAGAACTCCCTGCGTCTGTCTCCAGTCCGGCCTCCCAGGATGACGTTTCAGTGTAAGTGACGGCTGCAGCCAATCACAGGCCAAGCACAGGCTGCAGCGGTCACATGGACTGGAGCGTCATCCAGGGAGGTCGGGCTGGATGCCGAAAGAGGGACGCGTCACCAAGACAACGGCCGGTAAGTATGAAATTCTTTTACTTTCACTAGGGAAAGTGCTGTCCCTTCTCTCTATCCTGCACTGATACAGAGAAGGGAAGCACTTTTCCCGCAGTCCGCAGCAGCTAGTCCGCATCAATTTTCTGCACATGTTGTGCAGATCCGCAGCAGAATCTGCGACGCAGATTCTGTGCGGCATTGATGCGGACAGTTGCGGACGAAATCCGCCACGTGTGGTCATGCCCTTATAGTAGTTATATTCTTGTATATAGGGGGTAGTATTATAGTAGTTATATTCTTGTATATAGGGGCAATATTATAGTAGTTATATTCTTGTATATAGGGGCAGTATTATAGTAGTTATATTCTTGTATATAGGGGGCAGTATTATAGTAGTTATATTCTTGTATATAGGAGGCAGTATTATAGTAGTTATATTCTTGTATATAGGTGCAGTATTATAGTAGTTATATTCTTGTATATAGGGGCAGTATTATAGTAGTTATATTCTTGTATATAGGAGCAGTATTATAGTAGTTATATTCTTGTATATAGGGAGTAGTATTATAGTAGTTATATTCTTGTATATAGGGGCAGTATTATAGTAGTTATATTCCTGTATATAGGGGGCAGTAGTATAGTAGTTATATTCTTGTATATAGGAGCAGTATTATAGTAGTTATATTCTTATATATAGGGGGCAATATTATAGTAGTTATATTCTTGTATATAGGAGCAGTATTATAGTAGTTATATTCTTGTATATAGGGGCAGTATTATAGTAGTAATATTCTTGTATATAGGGGGCAGTATTATAGTAGTTATATTCTTGTATATAGGGGGCAGTATTATAGTAGTTATATTCTTGTATATAGGGGCAGTATTATAATAGTTATATTCTTGTATATAGTAGTAGTATTATAGTAGTTATATTCTTGGAGCGATGAGAAGTGTATGATGCTGATTTGTCAGCGTCATACACTTCTATTCACAACGCCCAGTTGGTAAAAACACAATACACGCCCAGTTGGTAAAACGAGAAAACACGTCCAGTTGTCCATTGAAAAGCTCATTTGCATAAATATAAAATTGCTCATAACTTGGGCAAAAATGATCGTTTTTAAAAAAAAACAAAAAACTTTGCTGTTATCTACATTGCAGCGCCGATCACATTCAATAGGATATAGGGATTTGATAATCTGGTGACAGAGCCTCTTTAAATCAAGTAATGAAGCACAATAGATAAATGAGTTTGATTAGTGACACTCTTGTGAGTCAGAACTGTACTGAGATAAGTTATCACTTCCCTTCCTCCACTCCTTTCGGCTTGTCGTACACAACATTGCTCAGCAGGGGGCAAGAATGAGCATATTAGAGAGCTCCACACCGGCTCACATAATTATATTTTTGTGCTCCATACTAAGGCATGATGGGAGTGATATTTACAATAAAAATAATGTCATGTAGTAAAACCTATTTAATATAGTGTGTTTACCGTGTAACTCTGGCTTAATTCTTGCACCCATCACGATAATATCAGCAGTGTCTGGAACTGCCCTTTAAATAACTTTTTTTCTTGTAAAACGGAGTAAATAGATGGTATGTTCATCTGAACAAGGAGCCTAGGACTGAACAATTCTGGGAATAACAGCGAGTCAAACCGCACGCAATGCCCAATAATGACAGGAATGCTGCTCGTCTCTGGGTCATTAGTCACAACGCGCGGCGACTGTATTGTTGTATTTAAGGCTTCCTTCTCTAAACAATGGCGTCCTTCTTTTCACAAAATCTGGTGAAACATTGTAACAGGTTTCTCTGACAGGTATTCATTTTAACCCCCTTTGACTGGTTTATGGAAAATTGCGTCTGTTGCCAGTGGAATGATGAAGTATTTGGTATAAACATGTTCTTCTGACAGCCGACGGCCTTAGTATCAAAATATATTATCCGCTATTTCCTTGCGCTCTGCTCTGAAAGAGTCAGTGTTTTATCCCGGCTCCACGCTCCCATCTGTTTCAGACCCATTTTTATTTTACTGCCCTTAATAGAACGATTCTTCCAGTATAAACACGGCTAATTGGGGGAGGACTTGGTGAAATTTTTTTTGCCCCCCAGTCAAGGCCTTGAAGGGTCTTAGGTCATAGATGTTGACTTATCTATTGTATACGCTTTGTAGGCCACAATGTCGCTATTCAATAGCGTCAGGAGTTAAACGTTTATTATACCATGGCGGTTTTATTACCAGGGGGTGAATGAGATCAGGTTTGTTTACTCATTACCACTTTCTGCAATGATGTGTTTACATCTTGCATTCAGTTTTTTTTTTAATCTGTCCTCATTCCTGCAATGTCCAGCATTCCTTCATTGCAGGACCTAAAGCTCCGTTCGTCCTGATCTAACTGGTTCATGAATAGAATGCAAGAGCTTCAGTGAAGACTGACATAGCTAAAGCTGAGTAGTAGGAAAGAGGAGAGAGGAGGATTTAACTCTTCATATAATGTATATTCATATGTCACAATCTCCTCTAGGGGGCATTTAACTGAACCTAATGAGAAAATCCAGTTCAGCTTTATATATATACACACACACACACACACACACACACACACACACACACACACACACACACACACACACACACACACACACACATATAAAATTGCTGTTACTGATCCATTTCTCATGCTTTGATTGCCTACAAAATGTAAGAAAGGCCAGGGAGACCCCCGGTCATTCTCATGCAGATACCTGGAAGAGATCTGCAATAATGAGAATGACCCCTAATCATTCTAATAATTCTGATTCGTTGACTAATAACTAGGGCAAGGACACTTTTTTCGAAATCAATTCATCCCTCTCCTTCAATTGGTTGAGTGAGATCACATGGCTTGCTCCGTGGCATATTTTCAAACGAAGTTTGGGAAGATCGACCTCAATAATGAGAATGACCACTGATCATTCTCATCCTTCTGGTTCTATTAAATAGGGGCAAAGTGAACACCGTATTGTAATCAGCTGCTTCCCTTAACTTGAAAGGGATCACACTACGTAATCCAAGTCACCAAGCAAAGCCCTTAAGCAAAGATCGTAGAGATTTACGACAGTGATTAGAATAACCTCAGGTCATTCTCATAATTCTGATTAGTTGACTAATAATCAGGGGCACATTGCGCACTGTATATCACTGTCTCTCTTCCGGCTGATTGGTTTAGAGAGATCACGCGTTCCCCCTTTTTGGGAAGAGAACCAAAGGATCCCAATAGAGAAGAGATTACAAATGAGAGTTTGGGAGAACTTTCAGTGGATGTCATGGCACCTATTAGCTTAGTTTTAATAAAGCATTGAGAGGTCTGAGTTGGATTTTTCGTTGCTCTGATTGGCTGCTGGTTGTGAGAATGACTAGGGTGACCTCTGGGTATTCTAATGCTGCAATATGTAGATACTGGGGAGATCGAAAAGCACCTTCTCAAGTAAGAATCGGTCGGGCAGAGTGACTGCAATAATGAGAATGACATCCGATCATTCTCATCATTCGGATTCATTAACTAGAATACACAGTGCCCTCTGCCAGTGGTCAATCAGTACCTTTCTCTCTGCTGAGAGGGATCATGCAGCCTGCTCTATGGCCGGATAGGGGAGATATAATGAAAATAACCTGTGATCATTCTCATTCTGATTCATCGACTAATATCTTGGGTTAGAGTGCAAACTGTGGCTTGCTTCAAGGCACCTTCTCAAGTCAGGATGGGGGAGATTGACTGTAATAATGAGAATGACCTCTGATTATTCTCATCATTCCTATTCATTGAGACATAACTAGGATTAGAGTGCAAACTGCATTCTAAACAGCCTATCTCTCCCGGTCCAGAGGGATCCCGTGGCTTGTTCCAAGACACCTTCTGAAGTAAGAATCGGATGGGTAGATTGACTTCAATAATGAGAATGACCTCTGATCTTTCTCATCATTCCTATTCATTCACTAATAACTAGGGTCAATAGTGCAAACTAATATAAATAGCCTTCCTCTCCCGGCCCAGACGGATCACGTGGCTACTCCAAGGCACCTTCTCAAGTAGGAATCGGTCGGGCAGATTGACTGCAATACTGAGAATGACCTCTGATCATTCTCCTCATTCTGGTTGATTAACTCATAACTAGGATTAGAGAGCAAACTGTATTCTAAACAGCCTTACTCTCCCGGCCCAGAGGGATCCCGTGGCTTGTTCCAAGAGACCTTCTCAAGTAAGAATCAGCCGGGTAGATTGACTGCAATAATGAGAATGACCTCTGATCATTCTCATCATTCCTATTCATTCACTAATAACTAGGGTCAATAGTGCAAACTAATATAAATAGCCTTTCTCTCCCGGCCCAGACGGATCATGTGGCTACTCCAAGGCACCTTCTCAAGTAGGAATCGGTCGGGCAGATTGACTGCAATAATGAGAATGACCTCTGATCATTCTCCTCATTCTGATTGATTGACTCATAACTAGGATTAGAGTGCAAACTGTATTCTAAACAGCCTTACTCTCCCGGCCCAGAGGGGTCACGTGGCTTGCTTCAGGACAACGTCTCAAGTAAGAATCGGTCGGGCAGATTGACTGCAATAATGAGAATGACCTCTGATCATTCTCATCATTCCTATTCATTCACTAATAACTAGGGTCAATAGTGCCAACTAATATAAATAGCCTTTCTCTTCCGGCCCAGACGGATCACGTGGCTACTCCAAGGCACCTTCTCAAGTAGGAATCGGTCGGGCAGATTGACTGCAATAATGAGAATGACCTCTGATCATTCTCCTCATTCTGATTGATTGACTCATAACTAGGATTAGAGTGCAAACTGTATTCTAAACAGCCTTACTCTCCCGGCCCAGAGGGGTCACGTGGCTTGCTTCAGGACAACGTCTCAAGTAAGAATCGGTCGGGCAGATTGACTGCAATAATGAGAATGACCTCTGATCATTCTCACCATTCCTATTCATTCACTAATAACTAGGGTCAAGAATGCAAATTGTATTCTTATCATCGCTTCCTTCTCATCTCATGGGCCGAGACGGGTCACCTGGCTTGTCTAAAGGCACAGAATCAACTGAGAGCAAGAGCTTATGCTTCACCCCCAAACAACATTTTGGAAGAACATTCACACCTGCCAGGCTCCAGAGAAATCAGACTTTCTACTGGGCAGCTACAAGGTGGAGTACACTTGTCCTGCATCAGACCTTGGTGCTTCATGCTTCCAGTATCCTGGATTTCTCTCTGTAGTCTTGTGGTTCAATTTTTATTTATGTAAGACTTCGTTTTTCCATTACTGCTGCATTAGGTTTTCTTAGTTAGCGGCTGTCCGTGCTGCTGTCCGGCATTAGAAAGTTCTCTTAAAGGAAAACTCCACTTTAAATAGCACGTTCCCAAATTTCACGCTCAAATGTCTACATGAAATGTTGGATAACTTAGTAAACACTTTACTTGTCATTTACTAAGTTTGAGTTATATGATTTTTTTTGTCTTCTCCAGTTAGGTCTAAAGCTGAACTCAGAATTCTGCTGGTTTCATATTACCAGAGAGAACTGCATTGTGGGAGCTCATGTGACACAGTTAGAGCTCAGATGTTAGGTCACATGTCTGACAGCTGGGGGGAGTTAAAGTGCTGTCTGTTTCCAAGGGCGACCAGCAGAATCTTTAACTGAAAAAAAAAAACATGAAATAAAAAAAATATCTGGAAAGTTACTCAAATTTGCTTCATGGATTTACCCTGTGAAATTTTGGTAAAAGTGGAATTAAGTTGTAATTATTTCCTCTTCTATATTACTGATATGGCGCTGGATGATACGTGAGCAGAGGACATGACTGTATTTGATCCTCAGTTGATTGATTGGTCATTGGGGTACACGAGGCTACTGGCCCCAGTATAGAACCACCTCGGTATCTGTCTATAACTACCCATACTTTATACTAGGGAAACTGGAATGATTCATATATAAGACCAGAAGATAATAATAACAAACCTCCAATTCTGCAGCGTTAAGATTATAAATATGGCAGCCAGGATCGGCATTGGGAGCAGGGGTGTACTTATTAAAAATAAATCCCATACACCAGCCATAGGGTACCATCCACATGTTATGTGGTGTGTGTGTGTGTGTGTGTGTATGTATGATTAGGGAGGCAATATCATTATGTTGTCTGCCTGTGGTTCAGTGTTTGCCTGGTCTGTATCTGCACCGTTGTGTGTACAGTCTGCATTCTGCAAAAGCCTTTATCTGATTGGATGCAGCAGCTTGTTCTTAGGAGTGACTGCGCTCACAAACTCACACTGGAGCTCGGCGCCGTGAGGATGTCTACACCATCATGTCTGATTAGTGTGGCTCCCTAAGGAGGTGAAGGAGATAAGTTTGAAGGAGGGCAGAAACCACGTGGCGTGTTAGGAGATGCTGATCCCGGCTGCAGAGAGGTCCTGTGATTTGTATGGTCCCTCCTGTAGGGTTGTAGAGTTGTGAGTTGGAGTCCTGCTGGACAGAGGCGTAACTAGGAAAGACTGGATCACATAGCAAACTTTTGACTGCCCCCTCCCCTAGGTGCCACGCACAGCGCCCCTTGTAGATAGTGCCCAGTGTAGATAGTGCCGCTGTAGATTGTGCCATACGGCCCCCTGTAAACAGGGCTATACAGCCCCCTGTAGACAGTGTTACAACCCACTTGTAGATAGCGCCCCACCTCCCCTGTAGATATTGCCATATAGCCCCCCTGTAGATATCGCCATAAAGCCCCCCTGTAGATAGTGCCATACAGCCTCCTTTAGATATATTGCAATACAGCCCCCCTGTAGATAGTGCAATACAGCCCCCCTGTAGATAGTGCCATACAGCCCCCCTGTAGATAGTGCCATATAGCCCTCTTGTAGATAGCGCCATACAGTCCCCCCTGTAGATAGTGCCATACAGCCCCCCTGTAGCTAGTGCCATACAACCCCCCCTGTAGATTGCGCCATACAGTCCCCCTGTAATAGTGCCATACAGCCCCCTGTAAATAGTGCCATATAGCCCCCTGTAGATAGCGCCATACAGTCCCCCCTGTAGATAGTGCCATACAGCCCCCCTGTAGATATTGCCGTACAGCCCCCTGTAGATATTGCCATACAGCCCACCTGTAGATAGTGCAATACAGCCCCCTGTAGATATTGCAATACAGCCCCACCTGTAGATAGTGCCATACAGTCCTCTTGTAGATAGTGCCATACAGCCCCCCTGTAGATACTGCCATACAGCCCCCCTGTAGATAGTGCCAAACAGTCCCCCTGTAGATAACGCCATACAGCCCCCCTGTGGATAGTGCCATACAGCCCCCGTGTAGATAGTGCCATATAGCCCCCTTTAGATAGCGCCATACAGTCCCCCTTGTAGATAGTGCCATACAGCCCCCCTGTAGATAGTGCCATATAGCCCCCTGTAGATAGCACCATACAGTCCCCCCTGTAGATATTGCCATACTGCCCCCCATGTAGATATTGCCATACAGCCCCCCTGTAGATAGAGCCATACAGCCCCCCTGTAGATAGTGCCATACTGCCCCCTGTAGATAGTGCCATACAGCCCCCTGTAGATATTGCCATACAGCCCCCTGTAGATATTGCCATACAGCCCCCTGTAGATATTGCCATACAGCCCCCCTGTAGATAGTGCCATACAGCCCCCCTGTAGATAGTGCCATACAGCCCCCTGTAGATAGTGCCATATAGCCCCCTGTAGATAGCGCCATACAGTCCCCTGTAGATAGTGCCATACAGTCCCCCTTGTAGATAGCACCATACAGTCCCCCTTGTAGATAGTGCCATACAGTCCCCCTGTAGACAGTGCCATACAGCCCCCTGTAAATAGTGCCATATAGCCCCCTGTAGATAGCGCCATACAGTCCCCCTGTAGATAGCGCCATACAGCCCCCCCCTGTAGATAGCGCCATACAGTCCGCCCTGTAGATAGTGCCATACAGCCCCCCCTGTAGATATTGCCGTACAGCCCCCTGTAGATATTGCCATGCAGCCCACCTGTAGATAGTGCAATACAGCCCCCTGTAGATATTGCCATACAGCCCACCTGTAGTTAGTGCCATACAACCCCCTGTAGATAGTGCCATACAGCCCCCTGTAGATAGCACCATACAGTCCCCCTTGTAGATAGCGCCATACAGTCCCCCCTGTAGATATTGCCATACTGCCCCCCTGTAGATATTGCCATACAGCCCCCTGTAGATAACGCCATACAGCCCCCTGTAGATATTGCCATACAGCCCCCTGTAGATATTGCCATACAGCCCCCCTGTAGATAGTGCCATACAGCCCCCTGTAGATAGTGCCATACTGCCCCCCTGTAGATAGTGCCATACTGCCCCCCTGTAGATAGTGCCATACAGCCCCCTGTAGATATTGCCATACAGCGCACCTGTAGATATTGCCATACAGCCCCCCTGTAGATAGTGCCATACAGCCCCCCTGTAGATAGTGCCATACAGCCCCCCTGTAGATAGTGCCATACAGCCCCCCTGTAGATAGTGCCATACAGCCCCCTGTAGATAGTGCCATACAGCACCCCCTGTAGATAGTGCCATACAGCCCCCCTGTAGATAGTGCCATACAGCACCCCCTGTAGATAGTGCCATACAACACCCCCTGTAGATAACGTCATACAGCCCCCTGTAGATATTGCCATACAGCCCACCTGTAGATAGTGCAGTACAGCCCCCTGTAGTTATTGCCATACAGCCCACCTGTAGATAGTGCCATACAGCCCCCTGTAGATAGTGCCATACAGCCCCCCTGTAGATAGCACCATACAGTCCCCCTTGTAGATAGTGCCATACAGTCCCCCCTGTAGATAGTGCCATACAACCCCCTCTTTAGATAGCGCCATACAGTCCCCCTGTAAATAGTGCCATACAGCCCCCCTGTAAATAGTGCCATATAGCCCCCTGTAGATAGCGCCATACAGTCCCCTGTAGATAGTGCCATACAGTCCCCCTTGTAGATAGCACCATACAGTCCCCCTTGTAGATAGTGCCATACAGTCCCCCCTGTAGATAGTGCCATACAACCCCCCCTGTAGATAGCGCCATACAGTCCCCCTGTAGACAGTGCCATACAGCCCCCTGTAAATAGTGCCATATAGCCCCCTGTAGATAGCGCCATACAGTCCCCCCTGTAGATAGCGCCATACAGCCCCCCCTGTAGATAGCGCCATACAGTCCGCCCTGTAGATAGTGCCATACAGCCCCCCCTGTAGATATTGCCGTACAGCCCCCTGTAGATATTGCCATGCAGCCCACCTGTAGATAGTGCAATACAGCCCCCTGTAGATATTGCCATACAGCCCCCCTGTAGATATTGCCATACAGCCCCCCTGTAGATAGTGCCATACAGCACCCCTGTAGATAGTGCCATACAGCACCCCCTGTAGATAGTGCCATACAACACCCCCTGTAGATAACGTCATACAGCCCCCTGTAGATATTGCCATACAGCCCACCTGTAGATAGTGCAGTACAGCCCCCTGTAGTTATTGCCATACAGCCCACCTGTAGATAGTGCCATACAGCCCCCTGTAGATAGTGCCATACAACCCCCTCTGTAGATAGCGCCATACAGTCCCCCTGTAAATAGTGCCATACAGCCCCCCTGTAAATAGTGCCATATAGCCCCCCTGTAGATGGTGCCTTTCAGCCCCCTGTAGATAGTGCCATTCTGCCCCCCTGTAGATAGTGCCATACAGCCCCCTGTAGATATTGCCATAAAGCCCCCCTGTAGATATTGCCATACAGCCTCCCTGTAGATAGTGCCATACAGCACTCCCTGTAGATAGTGCCATACAGCCCCCTGTAGATAGTGCCATACTGCCCCCCTGTAGATAGTGCCATACAACCCTCCCTGTAGATAGCGCCATACAGTCCCCCTGTAGATAGTGCCATACAGCCCCCTGTAAATAGTGCCATATAGCCCCCTGTAGATAGTGCCATACAGCCCCCCTGTAGATAGCGCCATACAGTCCCCCTTGTAGATAGTGCCATACAGTCCCCCCTGTAGATAGTGCCATACAACCCCCTCTGTAGATAGCGCCATACAGTCCCCCTGTAAATAGTGCCATACAGCCCCCTGTAAATAGTGCCATATAGCCCCCTGTAGATAGCGCCATACAGTCCCCTGTAGATAGTGCCATACAGTCCCCCTTGTAGATAGCACCATACAGTCCCCCTTGTAGATAGCGCCATACAGTCCCCCTGTAGACAGTGCCATACAGACCACTGTAAATAGTGCCATATAGCCCCCTGTAGATAGCGCCATACAGTCCCCCCTGTAGATAGCGCCATACAGCCCCCCTCTGTAGATAGCGCCATACAGTCCGCCCTGTAGATAGTGCCATACAGCCCCCCCTGTAGATATTGCCGTACAGCCCCCTGTAGATATTGCCATGCAGCCCACCTGTAGATAGTGCAATACAGCCCCCTGTAGATATTGCCATACAGCCCCCCTGTAGATATTGCCATACAGCCCCCCTGTAGATAGTGCCATACAGCACCCCTGTAGATAGTGCCATACAGCACCCCCTGTAGATAGTGCCATACAACACCCCCTGTAGATAACGTCATACAGCCCCCTGTAGATATTGCCATACAGCCCACCTGTAGATAGTGCAGTACAGCCCCCTGTAGTTATTGCCATACAGCCCACCTGTAGATAGTGCCATACAGCCCCCTGTAGATAGTGCCAAACAACCCCCTCTGTAGATAGCGCCATACAGTCCCCCTGTAAATAGTGCCATACAGCCCCCCTGTAAATAGTACCATATAGCCCCCCTGTAGATGGTGTCTTTCAGCCCCCTGTAGATAGTGCCATTCTGCCCCCCTGTAGATAGTGCCATACAGCCCCCTGTAGATATTGCCATAAAGCCCCCCTGTAGATATTAACATACAGCCTCCCTGTAGATAGTGCCATACAGCACTCCCTGTAGATAGTGCCATACAGCCCCCTGTAGATAGTGCCATACAGCCCCCTGTAGATAGTGCCATACTGCCCCCTGTAGATAGTGCCATACAACCCTCCCTGTAGATAGCGCCATACAGTCCCCCTGTAGATAGTGCCATACAGCCCCCTGTAAATAGTGCCATATAGCCCCCTGTAGATAGTTCCGTACAGCCCCCCTGTAGATAGCACCATACAGTCCCCCTTGTAGATAGTGCCATACAGTCCCCCCTGTAGATAGTGCCATACAACCCCCCTGTAGATAGCGCCATACAGTCCCCCTGTAGATAGTGCCATACAGCCCCCTGTAAATAGTGCCATATAGCCCCCTGTAGATAGCGCCATACAGTCCCCCCTATAGATAGCGCCATACAGCCCCCCCTGTAGCTAGTACCATACAGTCCGCCCTGTAGATAGTGCCATACAGCCCCCCTGTAGATATTGCCGTACAGCCCCCTGTAGATATTGCCATACAGTCCCCCCTGTAGATATTGCCATACTGCCCCCCATGTAGATTTTGCCATACAGCCCCCCTGTAGATAGAGCCATACAGCCCCCCTGTAGGATAGTGCCATACTGCCCCTGTAGATATTGCCATACAGCCCACCTGCAGATATTGCCATACAGCCTCCCTGTAGATAGTGCCATACAGCCCCCCTGTAGATAGTGCCATACAGCCCCCTGTAGATAGTGCCATACAGCCCCCTGTAGATAGTGCCATACTGCCCCCCTGTAGATAGTGCCATACAACCCTCCCTGTAGATAGCGCCATACAGTCCCCCTGTAGACAGTGCCATACAGCCCCCCTGTAAATAGTGCCATATAGCCCCCTGTAGATAGCGCCATACAGTCCCCCCTGTAGATAGCGCCATACAGCCCCCCCTGTAGATAGCGCCATACAGTCCGCCCTGTAGATAGTGCCATACAGCCCCCCCTGTAGATATTGACATGCAGCCCACCTGTAGATAGTGCAATACAGCCCCCTGTAGATATTGCTATACAGCCCCCCTGTAGATATTGCCATACAGCCCCCCTGTAGATAGTGCCATACAGCACCCCTGTAGATAGTGCCATACAGCACCCCCTGTAGATAGTGCCATACAACACCCCCTGTAGATAACGTCATACAGCCCCTGTAGATATTGCCATACAGCCCACCTGTAGATAGTGCAGTACAGCCCCCTGTAGTTATTGCCATACAGCCCACCTGTAGATAGTGCCATACAGCCCCCTGTAGATAGTGCCATACAGCCCCCCTGTAGATAGCACCATACAGTCCCCCTTGTAGATAGTGCCATACAGTCCCCTGTAGATAGTGCCATACAACCCCCTCTGTAGATAGCGCCATACAGTCCCCCTGTAAATAGTGCCATACAGCCCCCCTGTAAATTGTGCCATATAGCCCCCCTGTAGATAGTGCCTTTCAGCCCCCTGTAGATAGTGCCATTCTGCCCCCTGTAGATAGTGCCATACAGCCCCCTGTAGATATTGCCATAAAGCCCCCCTGTAGATATTGCCATACAGCCTCCCTGTAGATAGTGCCATACAGCACTCCCTGTAGATAGTGCCATACAGCCCCCTGTAGATAGTGCCATACTGCCCCCTGTAGATAGTGCCATACAACCCTCCCTGTAGATAGCGCCATACAGTCCCCCTGTAGATAGTGCCATACAGCCCCCTGTAAATAGTGCCATATAGCCCCCTGTAGATAGTGCCATACAGCCCCCCTGTAGATAGCACCATACAGTCCCCCTTGTAGATAGTGCCATACAGTCCCCCTGTAGATAGTGCCATACAACCCCCCCTGTAGATAGCGCCATACAGTCCCCCTGTAGATAGTGCCATACAGCCCCCTGTAAATAGTGCCATATAGCCCCCTGTAGATAGCGCCATACAGTCCCCCTATAGATAGCGCCATACAGCCCCCCTGTAGCTAGCGCCATACAGTCCGCCCTGTAGATAGTGCCATACAGCCCCCCTTGTAGATATTGCCGTACAGCCCCCTGTAGATATTGCCATACAGTCCCCCTGTAGACAGAGCCATACAGCCCCCTGTAGATATTGCCATACTGCCCCCCATGTAGATATTGCCATACAGCCCCCCTGTAGACAAAGCCATACAGCCCCCCTGTAGATAGTGCCATACTGCCCCCTGTAGATAGTGCCATACAGCCCCCTGTAGATATTGCCATACAGCCCACCTGTTGATATTGCCATACAGCCTCCCTGTAGATAGTGCCATACAGCCCCCCTGTAGATAGTGCCATACAGCCCCCTGTAGATAGTGCCATACAGCCCCCTGTAGATAGTGCCATACTGCCCCCTGTAGATAGTGCCATACAACCCTTCCTGTAGATAGCGCCATACAGTCCCCCTGTAGACAGTGCCATACAGCCCCCTGTAAATAGTGCCATATAGCCCCCTGTAGATAGCGCCATACAGTCCCCCCTGTAGATAGCGCCATACAGCCCCCCCTGTAGATAGCGCCATACAGTCCGCCCTGTAGATAGTGCCATACAGCCCCCCCTGTAGATATTGCCGTACAGCCCCCTGTAGATATTGCCATGCAGCCCACCTGTAGATAGTGCAATACAGCCCACTGTAGATATTGCCATACAGCCCCCCTGTAGATATTGCCATACAGCCCCCCTGTAGATAGTGCCGTACAGCACCCCTGTAGATAGTGCCATACAGCACCCCCTGTAGATAGTGCCATACAACACCCACTGTAGATAACGTCATACAGCCCCCTGTAGATATTGCCATACAGCCCACCTGTTGATATTGCCATACAGCCTCCCTGTAGATAGTGCCATACAGCCCCCCTGTAGATAGTGCCATACAGCCCCCTGTAGATAGTGCCATACAGCCCCCTGTAGATAGTGCCATACTGCCCCCCTGTAGATAGTGCCATACAACCCTTCCTGTAGATAGCGCCATACAGTCCCCCTGTAGACAGTGCCATACAGCCCCCTGTAAATAGTGCCATATAGCCCCCTGTAGAT
Organism: Rhinoderma darwinii; assembly: GCF_050947455.1. Taxonomy (NCBI): domain Eukaryota; kingdom Metazoa; phylum Chordata; class Amphibia; order Anura; family Rhinodermatidae; genus Rhinoderma; species Rhinoderma darwinii. The sequence goes on from NW_027461696.1 coordinate 364,393, forward strand.
AGCGCCATACAGTCCCCCTGTAGATAGCGCCATACAGCCCCCCCTGTAGATAGCGCCATACAGTCCGCCCTGTAGATAGTGCCATACAGCCCCCCCTGTAGATATTGCCGTACAGCCCCCTGTAGATATTGCCATGCAGCCCACCTGTAGATAGTGCAATACAGCCCACTGTAGATATTGCCATACAGCCCCCCTGTAGATATTGCCATACAGCCCCCCTGTAGATAGTGCCGTACAGCACCCCTGTAGATAGTGCCATACAGCACCCCCTGTAGATAGTGCCATACAACACCCACTGTAGATAACGTCATACAGCCCCCTGTAGATATTGCCATACAGCCCCCCTGTAGATATTGCCATACAGTCCCCCTTGTAGATAGTGCCATACAGTCCCCCCTGTAGATAGTGCCATACAACCCCCTCTGTAGATAGCGCCATACAGTCCCCCTGTAAATAGTGCCATACAGCCCCCTGTAAATAGTGCCATATAGCCCCCCTGTAGATAGTGCCTTTCAGCCCCCTGTAGATAGTGCCATTCTGCCCCCCTGTAGATAGTGCCATACAGCCCCCTGTAGATATTGCCATAAAGCCCCCCTCTAGATATTGCCATACAGCCTCCCTGTAGATAGTGCCATACAGCACTCCCTGTAGATAGTGCCATACAGCCCCCTGTAGATAGTGCCATACTGCCCCCCTGTAGATAGTGCCATACAACCCTCCCTGTAGATAGCACCATACAGTCCCCCTGTAGATAGTGCCATACAGCCCCCTGTAAATAGTGCCATATAGCCCCCTGTAGATAGTGCCATACAGCCCCCCTGTTGATAGCACCATACAGTCCCCCTTGTAGATAGTGCCATACAGTCCCCCTGTAGATAGTGCCATACAACCCCCCCTGTAGATAGCGCCATACAGTCCCCCTGTAGATAGTGCCATACAGCCCCCCTGTAAATAGTGCCATATAGCCCCCTGTAGATAGCGCCATACAGTCCCCCTATAGATAGCGCCATACATCCCCCCTGTAGATATTGCCGTACAGCCCCCTGTAGATATTGCCATACAGTCCCCCCTGTAGATATTGCCATACTGCCCCCCATGTAGATATTGCCATACAGCCCCCCTGTAGATAGAGCCATACAGCCCCCCTATAGATAGTGCCATACTGCCCCCTGTAGATAGTGCCATACAGCCCCCTGTAGATATTGCCATACAGCCCACCTGTGGATATTGCCATACAGCCTCCCTGTAGATAGTGCCATACAGCCCCCCTGTAGATAGTGCCATACAGCCCCCTGTAGATAGTGCCATACAGCCCCCTGTAGATAGTGCCATACTGCCCCCCTGTAGATAGTGCCATTCAACCCTCCCTGTAGATAGCGCCATACAGTCCCCTGTAGATAGTGCCATACAGCCCCCCTGTAAATAGTGCCATATAGCCCCCTGTAGATAGCGCCATACAGTCCCCTGTAGATAGTGCCATACAGTCCCCCTTGTAGATAGCACCATACAGTCCCCCTTGTAGATAGTGCCATACAGTCCCCCCTGTAGATAGTGCCATACAACCCCCCCTGTAGATAGCGCCATACAGTCCCCCTGTAGACAGTGCCATACAGCCCCCCTGTAAATAGTGCCATATAGCCCCCTGTAGATAGCGCCATACAGTCCCCCTGTAGATAGCGCCATACAGCCCCCCCTGTAGATAGCGCCATACAGTCCGCCCTGTAGATAGTGCCATACAGCCCCCCTGTAGATATTGCCGTACAGCCCCCTGTAGATATTGCCATGCAGCCCACCTGTAGATAGTGCAATACAGCCCCCTGTAGATATTGCCATACAGCCCCCCTGTAGATATTGCCATACAGCCCCCCTGTAGATAGTGCCATACAGCACACCTGTAGATAGTGCCATACAGCACCCCCTGTAGATAGTGCCATACAACACCCCCTGTAGATAACGTCATACAGCCCCCTGTAGATATTGCCATACAGCCCACCTGTAGATAGTGCAGTACAGCCCCCTGTAGTTATTGCCATACAGCCCACCTGTAGATAGTGCCATACAGCCCCCTGTAGATAGTGCCATACAGCCCCCCTGTAGATAGCACCATACAGTCCCCCTTGTAGATAGTGCCATACAGTCTCCCCTGTAGATAGTGCCATACAACCCCCTCTGTAGATAGCGCCATACAGTCCCCCTGTAAATAGTGCCATACAGCCCCCCTGTAAATAGTGCCATATAGCCCCCCTGTAGATAGTGCCTTTCAGCCCCCTGTAGATAGTGCCATTCTGCCCCCCTGTAGATAGTGCCATACAGCCCCCAGTAGATATTGCCATAAAGCCCCCCTGTAGATATTGCCATACAGCCTCCCTGTAGATAGTGCCATACAGCACTCCCTGTAGATAGTGCCATACTGACCCCCTGTAGATAGTGCCATACAACCCTCCCTGTAGATAGTGCCATACAGTCCCCCTGTAGATAGTGCCATACAGCCCCCTGTAAATAGTGCCATATAGCCCCCTGTAGATAGCGCCATACAGTCCCCTGTAGATAGCACCATACAGTCCCCCTTGTAGATAGCACCATACAGTCCCCCTTGTAGATAGTGCCATACAGTCCCCCCTGTAGGTAGTGCCATACAACCCCCCCTGTAGATAGCGCCATACAGTCCCCCTGTAGATAGTGCCATACAGCCCCCTGTAAATAGTGCCATATAGCCCCCTGTAGATAGCGCCATACAGTCCCCCCTATAGATAGCGCCATACAGCCCCCCCTGTAGCTAGCGCCATACAGTCCGCCCTGTAGATAGTGCCATACAGCCCCCCTGTAGATATTGCCGTACAGCCCCCTGTAGATATTGCCATACAGCCCACCTGTAGATAGTGCAATACAGCCCCCTGTAGATATTGCCATACAGCCCACCTGTAGATAGTGCCATACAGCCCCCTGTAGATAGTGCCATACAACCCCCTGTAGATAGCACCATACAGTCCCCCTTGTAGATAGCGCCATACAGTCCCCCCTGTAGATAGTGCCATACAGCCCCCTGTAGATAACGCCATACAGCCCCCTGTAGATATTGCCATACAGCCCCCTGTAGATAGTGCCATACAGCCCCCCTGTAGATAGTGCCATACTGCCCCCCTTTAGATATTGCCATACAGCCCCCCTGTAGATATTGCCATACAGCCCCCCTGTAGATATTGCCATACATCCTCCCTGTAGATAGTGCCATACAGCCCCCCTGTAGATAGTGCCATACAGCCCCCCTGTAGATAGTGCCATACAGCCCCCCTGTAGATAGTGCCATACAGCACCCCCTGTAGATAGTGCCATACAGCACCCCCTGTAGATAGTGCCATACAGCACCCCCTGTGGATAGTGCCATACAGCCCCCTGTAGATAGTGCCATACTGCCCCCTGTAGATAGCGCCATACAGTCCCCCTGTAGATAGTGCCATACAGCCCCCCTGTAGATAGTGCCATATAGCCCACTGTAGATAGCGCCATACAGTCCCCTGTAGATAGTGCCATACAGCCCCCCTGTAGATAGCGCCATACAGTCCCCCTTGTAGATAGTGCCATACAGTCCCCCCTGTAGATATTGCCATACAGTCCCCCCTGTAGATATTGCCATACAGTCCCCCCTATAGATATTGCCATACTGCCCCCTGTAGATATTGCCATACTGCCCCCTGTAGATATTGCCATACAGCCCCCTGTAGATATTGCCATACAGCACCCTATAGATATTTCCATACAGCCCCCCTGTAGATATTGCCATACAGCCCCACTGTAGATAGTGCCACACAGCCCCCCTGTAGATAGTGCCATACAGCACCCCTGTAGATAGTGCCATACAGCACCCCCTGTAGATAGCACCACACAGTCCCCTTGTAAATAGCGCCATACAGTCCCCTTGTAGATAGTGCCATACAGTCCCCCCTGTAGATATTGCCATACTGCCCCCTGTAGATATTGTCATACAGCCCCCTGTAGATATTGCCATACAGCCCCCTGTAGATATTGCCATACAGCCCCCCTGTAGATATTGCCATACAGCCTCCCTGTAGATAGTGCCATACAGCCCCCCTGTAGATAGTGCCATACAGCCCCCCTGTAGATAGTGCCATACAGCACCCCCTGTAGATAGTGCCATACAGCACCCCCTGTAGATAACGTCATACAGCCCCCTGTAGATATTGCCATACAGCCCACCTGTAGATAGTGCAGTACAGCCCACCTGTAGATAGTGCCATACAGCCCCCCTGTAGATAGCACCATACAGTCCCCCTTGTAGATAGTGCCATACAGTCCCCCCTGTAGATATTGCCATACTGCCCCCTGTAGATATTGCCATACAGCCCCCTGTAGATATTGCCATACAGCCCCCTGTAGATATTGCCATACAGCCCCCCTGTAGATATTGCCATACAGCCCCCTGTAGATAGTGCCATACAGCCCCCCTGTAGATAGTGCCATACAGCACCCCCTGTAGATAGTGCCATACAGCACCCCCTGTAGATAGTGCCATACAGCCTCCCTGTAGATAGTGCCATACAGCCTCCCTGTAGATAGTGCCATACAGCCCCCCTGTAGATAGTGCCATACAGTCCCCCCTGTAGATAGCTCCATACACCTCCCTCTGTAGATAGTGCCATACAGCCCCCACGGAAGATATCACCATACAGCCCCCCTGTAGATATCGCCATACAGCCCCCTGTTAATAGCTCCATACACCCCCTTCTGTAGATAGCGCCATACAGCCCCCCTCCTGTACATACCGCCGTATATCGACCCCCAAACAAATAAAACAAAAAAGTCACCTAGGCACTGATCCCGCGACTAACTAAGCAAATCAACGGCGACGGGATCCTTGCGTAGGCCGGCGTGATCCAGTGACGTCATCATGCCGGCCTGTGCAGGGATCTCGTCCCTGCGCATGATAGGCTGAAGGCCAATCGTGGTTTGTAGCCTAGTAAATGGCAGAGTAGGGAGATACTTTCCTGCTCTGCCATAGTGTTCAGTAGTATCTGCGTCCTAAGGATGCAAATTCTATTGAATGTGGCGTCGCTATCGCTGTAACAGCCATATCAGCTGCTAGCGGCGCCCCGGGGCAAAGGGGGGCGTGACCGTAGGCGGCACGTGTCCCTTCCTACCGCGGGCTCTGTAGCAGCGGCCATGGCTGCTACAGCGGTAGTTACGTCGCTCCTGCTTGACATTCACAGGCAACGGGTCCGGCTTGTCTTGGAGATGCTATACAGGATTAGGTGCAATTTCCCCTTCATGTCCCCCCTTCCAAGTTTACTGTTGAGATAAATTGTGTTCTCCTGTAATGAATCCAGTTTATGAAATTCACTTCGATATGTTCAACTGTTATTAATCATATTGACCCTCTAAATCCCTTAGGATCCAGCCCATTTATCGTTGCTTCATTTTTGTTTTTTTCTTCCCGCCTTCCAAGAGCCATATCTTCTGTATTTTTCGGTCAACATGAAGGCTTGTTTTTTGTGGGACGAGTTGTATTTTTTAATGGCACCATTTAATGTTTAATGTACCATGAATGGACTGAAAAATTTAAAACATTTTTTTGGGGTAGAGTGGAATCTCTGGTTTACAATTGTCTTCTCCATACATCTCTGCCCTAATCTCCTGGTACCCCCTCACCTGTAATCTCCAGTTCACAACCTGCCATCCCACCAAAGATCTCTGCCCTAATCTTCCGATGCCTCCCCATATGTAACCTTTAGACCACAAACTGTCCTCTCCATACATCTCTGACATAAATTCCCAATTCACCACTCCAGAGAACACGCTGTGTTCGGCATGCCAGTGTCTCCGTGCTTTACCCACTTCAGCCAGCGCTTTGCATTGTGTCTGGCGATCTTAGGCTTGTGTGCAGCGATCATGGAAACCCATTTCATGAAGATCCAGATGCACAGTTCTGGTGCTGATGTCACTTCCACTTGCTGATTTTTGTAGTGAGCGATACAACGGGGGATAGATTTTTAAACACCATACGCTTCAGCACTAGGCGGCACTGCTCTGTGAGATACGTGGTCTATAGCTTTACATGTGAGCTGTTGTTACTCCTAGATGCTTCCACTTCACAATAATAGCACTTACAGGTGACCGGAACAGATCTAGCAGATAATAATAACACTTACAGGTGACCGACGGCAGATCTAGCAGATAATAACACTTACAGGTCACCAGGGCAGATCTAGCTAATAATAATAACACTTACAGGTGACCGGGCAGATCTAGCAGATAATAATAGCAATTAGAGGTGACCGGGGCAGATCTAGCAAATAATAGCACTTACAGGTGACCGGGCAGATCTAGCAGATAATAATAGCAATTAGAGGTGACCGGGGCAGATCTAGCAAATAATAGCACTTACAGGTGACCGGGACAGATCTAGCAGATAATAATAGCAATTAGAGGTGACCGGGGCAGATCTAACAGATAGTAATAACACTTACAGGTGACCAGGGCAGATCTAGCAGATAATAACACTTACAGGTGACTGGGCAGATCTAGCAGATAATAATAGCAATTAGAGGTGACCGGGGCAGATCTACCAAATAATAACACTTACAGGTGACCGGGGCAGATCTAGCAGATAATAATAGCAATTAGAGGTGACCGGGGCAAATCTAACAGATAGTAATAACACTTACAGGTGACCAGGGCAGATCTAGCAGATAATATCACTTAGAGGTGACCGGGGCAGATCTAGCAAATAATAATAACACTTATAGGTGACCGGTGCAGATCTAGCAAATAATAATAACACTTACAGGTGACCGGTGTAGATCTAGCAGATAATAATAACACTTACAGGTGACCGGGGCAGATCTAGCAGATAATAATAACACTTACAGGTGACCGGTGTAGATCTAGCAGATAATAATAACACTTACAGGTGACCGGGGCAGATCTAGCAGATAATAATAACACTTACAGGTCACCGGAGCAGATCTAGCAGATAATAATAACACTTACAGATGACCGGGGCAGATCTAGCAGATAATAATAACACTTACAGGTGACCGGTGTAGATCTAGCAGATAATAATAACACTTACAGGTGACCGGGGCAGATCTAGCAGATAATAATAACCCTTACAGGTCACCGGAGCAGATCTAGCAGATAATAATAGTACTTACAGGTGACCGGGGCAGATCGAGCAGATCAGAAATGTTATGAATTGACTTGTGGTAAAGGTGACGTCCTATAACAGTGCCTGGTATAAAGTTACTGAGCTCTTTGGTACTATATATATATATATATATATATATATATATATATATATATATATATATATATACTAGCAGTGTTTTTCTATGGAGATAACATGACTGTGTGCTTGATTTTATGCACCTGTTTGCAGTGTGTGGCTGAAACACCTGAACTGAGGGGTTCACATACTTTCCACCATACAGTGTATTTAACAAGATGTATTAGTGTCCATCAGAGCAGGTTTTTGTGATAAATAATTGGTGTTGAATTGTTTATGACTCAAGGACATTATTAATTTATTTGTTGGAGTTTTTCTTTTCATTTTAAGATAATAATTCTGTTGGATACAGCAGAAGATCTTTTCCATTGATTCACTAAGATGCAAAGTTCAAAACTCCGAACTTGATTCCACCGTGTTATTCCGCCTGCTTGTATGGGACCACCTCATTATGGAGGCTTGTATGGGACCACCTCATTATGGAGGCTTGTATGGGACCACCTCATTATGGAGGCTTGTATGGGACCACCTCATTATGGAGGCTTGTATGGGACCACCTCATTATGGAGGCTGGTATGGGACCACCTCATTATGGAGGCTGGTATGGGACCACCTCATTATGGAGGCTTGTATGGGACCACCTTATATTGGAGGCTTGTATGAGACCACCTCATTATGGAGGCTTATATGGGACCACCTCATTATGGAAGCTGGTATGGGACCACCATTATGGAGGCTTGTATGGGACCACCTCATTATGGAGGCTTGTATGGGACCACCTCATTATGGAGGCTTGTATGGGACCACCTCATTATGGAGGCTTGTATGGGACCACCTCATTATGGAGGCTTGTATGGGACCACCTCATTATGGAGGCTTGTATGGGACCACCTCATTATGGAAGCTTGTATGGGACCACCTCATTATGGAGGCTTGTATGGGACCACCTCATTATGGAGGCTGGTATGGGACCACCTCATTATGGAGGCTGGTATGGGACCACCTCATTATGGAGGCTTGTATGGGACCACCTTATATTGGAGGCTTGTATGAGACCACCTCATTATGGAGGCTTGTATGGGACCACCTCATTATGGAAGCTGGTATGGGACCACCATTATGGAGGCTTGTATGGGACCATCTCATTATGGAGGCTTGTATGGGACCACATCATTATGGAGGCTTGTATGGGACCACCTCATTATGGAGGCTTGTATGGGACCACCTCATTATGGAGGCTGGTATGGGACCACCCCATTATGGAGGCTTGTATGGGACCACCTCATTATGGAGGCTTGTATGGGACCACCTCATTATGGAGGCTTGTATGGTCAAGAAGAATGGAAGATTGGCTAATATGATGACATTTTTGTGTCCTCCATGATCCATTTTATCGAAAACAACGATGAAATAGTTAACGTGTTGCAAGGACTCTTTGGGGGATTAGCTTATTTTTGGGTGACTAGAGTGAGGAGTTTTTAGTTTGAATAAGTCTTTCTTTGCTTGAATGTAAATGATGGTGTGTGAGGGACAGCCGGCTACCAAAAATCAGCCCTCATAGTGAAATGAAAAACATGCATCATTCCATAACACGGGAAACCGATGGGCCGCAAGCACCAGATTTTATGCAGCAGAGAAATTGGCAGAACGTTAGCTCTTCAAACAGCATTAAGAGCTGGTCAATTAGTCAGTGTCGTGTTCTTGGTATCATATTTTGTATGGCATTTGGCAAGCTCGGATTTATTTGAAGTAATTTTTTTTATTTTCACTTTCTTAAAAGGATATTAAGTATTGCAGTGGAATTTATCTTCGGGATTGGCACTTTGGCACCTTCCTGGCACGCCAAGTTTGTTAAAATTGGAAAGTAAAATTGGCATTAGGAGAAGTACATTATAAATTGAAACCCAATGCACTAAAGGAATAGGGGAGCTATTGAAGAACTTGTATATTTTAGAGTCGGTTGTAATCACCGTTACGTGGACTCCAGGCCGCCCAGACTGAACTTACTGTTCTACGTCTGTAATAAGGTCCAGTCATGGGAAATATATTGTAACAAAACATAAATATTTCTGTCCTGAAAAAGCTATTCGAGAGCAAGGGTATGTCATGTCCAACCTGGACCTCCAGTGTTAGTCAAGGGTTGGGCTGAGAACTTCACCCATAATTTCTACAGTCAAGGTAAAATTGTTAGATCACCATGTCAATGTAACGTTGACCTTTACTTGATATGATGAGTGTGGCTCAAATATGAATCCTTTGTATCTATACAAAAAAGCCTTGATATCCTGGGGGTACTAACTTTGGTTGAACACCATGATCGTCATTCAGATACTATGAGAGCCAAATATATATGATGGACCTGATGATGATCCTTAGTTAATGACCCAACATCTTGCTGTGGTAGCACTGGGCTGGCAATTCACATGGTAGAGGGGATCTGGTCTTAAAGAGACAGTCGTTATCTTGGGTCATTAAAGGGGTTCTCCAATTTGGACAATCCCTACTTTTTAGAAGGGTCCTATAACAATAAGTTGATCACAAAGTGTGGGATCTCCAGCGATCAGCTGTTATCTGTAGGAAAATCTGTAAGTGTTCGGTTTCTCTGCAGTGCCACCACAGGAGAAATGAAGCATTACACAGTGTTCATTCATATCAACGTGTTGTCTGTGTAATACGGGACAGGACGGGTCCTCCAGAGAGAGAGACGCTCTATGTAACTGCTCTCCACTCTGACCAAGAGATGAGGATCCTGAACACAGGACCTCCTCAGTTAACTAAGAATACCCTAATAGGGTGTATGAAAATTATTTTCTGAACTGGACAACCCCTTTAACGAAGGACCATCATCAGGTCCCGTAAATAATTTGGACTAGGAAATTTGGGGCTGAGCATTTGGCTTCATAGCACCATGATAAATGTAACGTTTATGGCCGCGGCCTGTCGTTCTGACTTACCCCTCGACGACCGCGGCCATTGACATGTGAGTCCTCCTGTGAGGCGCCAGCACTCACTTCCTGGTATCGAGACTGTCTCCAGTGGGCGCACGCGCCTGCGCGTGCACAGTCTTAAAGGGCCAGTGCGTGCATAATTGCTGGAAGTCTGCAATCAAGCCCAGATTGCCACTGGACTATAAAAAGGGCTCTGCCCTCTTGTTCTTTGCCTGAGCATTGTTCGTTACCCAAAGTTTGTCTTGCTAATGGTCCCCTAGTGTCTTCCATTTCCCAAGCGTATCCTGTGTCCTGTATCCTGTATCCCGTGCTGTCCTGGTGTAGTGCAGTGCCGAAGCTGTTGTCATGTTCTGCTGCTCCATGCCTGACCTCTACCTGCTGCCTTGTCCCAGCCGAGCCTGCCTTGCTACTGTCCGAGTTGCCATAGCATGGTGCTGATATTAATGCCAATAATAAGATATGTTGAAGATGACTGCTCTCCACTAGGCGACTGAGCACAATCACCATGAAGTAGTAGAACTTTTGATAAAGTACGGGGCAGATGTACACAGTCAAAGCAAGTTCTGTAAAACTGCATTTGATATCTCTGTGGATAATGGAAATGAAGATCGTGCAGAAATACTTCAGATTGCAATGCAGAACCAAATTAACACAAATCCTGAGAGCCCAGACACTGTAACTATACATACAGAAACACCCTCCTGCTACACCTCCTGGCAGCTCCGGTTCGGATCCTCAGTTCTCGCTGCCATTACCTACTCGGTTCCATGGAGTTGCAAGTACGTGCAGAAGGTTTCTGAACCAATGCCAAATCCATTTTACCCTGCGCGCTCAAGCATTTCCGTCGGACGGAGCCAAGATCGCCTTCATCGTGTCTCTGATTGTCGGCAAGGCCCTGGCAAGGGTGAACCCAATCTGGGTAACGTCAATGACCCGCCACTCAAGACTTCCAGGGGTTCGTGCGGTGGTTCCGTACTGTTTTTGAGGAGCCAGGATGAGTCTCGTCGGCAGCCACTGCTATCTTTAGCCTTCGCCAGGGGGACACCTCCATGGGCAAATACACCATCCAGTTCCGGACCCTGGCAGGAGAACTTTCCTGGAACAATTAGGCCTTGGTAGCGTCCTTCTGGCATGGCCTATCGGCCGAGATCAAGGACGAACTTGCTGCTCGAGATCTACCATCTACCTTGGACAACCTGATTCTACTTGCTACTCAGGTGGACATAAGGCTCAAAGAAAGATCTCAAGAGATTCGACAAGAGAGACGGCTTTCTAGACTGGCGCCCAACTTCCAGCAACCCCTCTTGCTGTCTCCTACTGCTTTGCCTGAGGTTCCGATGCAGGTGGATCGGCTAAAATTGTCAGTTCAAAAGAGAAAGCGCAGGCGCACCTCTGGACTTATATTGCGGCTTCGCTGGCCATGTCGTGCGTCTGTGTCCTCAGAAGCCAAAAAACCCCAACGCCTAGGTTTGGTTGTAGAGACAACCCTGGGCGCCACTGCATTTAATCGAGAACTGTCCTCCAAACTGTTCATTTCCGTAGCCATCATTGCTGGCGAGAAGCCCCATCCGGTCTCTGCTTAACTGAACTCTGGCTCTGCAGCCAATTTCATCTGCCAAGACCTTGTGGGTCTTCTTCAGTTGCCCACTGTCCTGCTGGAAAGGCCGTTGATCGTTGCCTCAGTAGATGGACTGCCTTTGCCTGACCCAGTTTTGTTTGTGACCAAGCCATTGAGACTTCAAGTGGGAGCTCTTCACTCTGAGCTCATCTCCCTGTTTGTCCTGCCCAAGGCCGTCAACGCCGTGCTGCTGGGTTTGCCTTGGCCTTGTTTGCACACCCCAATCCTAGATTGGAACTCCGGAGAGGTTCTCCAGTGGGGTCCCAAGTGTCTCGACCGCTGTCTGGGTCATATTCATCCACCGCAGCCTTCTCCGCATCAGTCATTGTCAGGGATGCCTCCTTGTTACTCTATGTTCTCTGATGTCTTTGATAAGAAGGAAGCAGAGACCTTGCTGCCTCATCGAGCATATGATTGTCCCATCGACTTGGTTCCTGATTTCTCTCCTCCTCGCTGTAGAGTATACCCTCTCTCCTTGCCTGAGACCCAGTCCATATCTGCCTAGATTAAGGAGAATTTGGAGAGGGGCTTCATTCATAAATCCTCATCCCCGGCCGGAGCTGGGTTTTTCTTTGTCAAGAAGAAGGATGGATCCCTCCGACCTTGCATTGACTGCTGAGGCCTCAACTAGATCACGGGGAAGAACAGGCACCCATTGCCTTTGGTTTCGGAACTGTTTGATCGCATACGGGGGGCAACATAATTTTCTAAACTGGACCTGCGGGGGCCCTACAATCTGGTCCGGATTCATCAAGGTGACGAATAGAAGACTGCATTTAATACATGTGATTTGCACTATGAATGCCTAGTTATGCCCTTCGGCCTATGTAACGCTCCCACTGTGTTTCAGGAATATGTCAATAACATTTTTCGTGATCTCCTCTATGTCTGTGTTGTGGTGTATCTCGATTACATTTAGATTTTTCCCCAGATCCTGTAACTCATCAGAATCATGTCCGCCGGGGTGTTGCTTGGTCTAAGGGAGAATCATCTTTATGCCATGCTGGAGAAGTGTGTATTTGAAAAAAAGTCTCTTCCCTTCGTGGGCTATATCATCTCCGATCAGGGTCTAAAGATGAACCCTGAGAAGGTAAAGGCTGTCCTGGAATAGCCATGTCCCCAAGGCTTAAGGGCCATACAACGCTTCTTGGGATTCGCCAACTTCTACCGGCTGCTCATTCCCAACTTTTCGTCTTTGACAGCTCCCATCTCTACCCACACTGAAAAGGGCATGAATGCCAAGGAGTGGACTCCGGAGGCAGAAGCCGAATTTGAATCCTTAAAAAAAGCCTTAATGTCAGCCTCTATTCTTCACCACCCTGATGTGTCCCTACAGTTTTCTTTAGAGGTTGACGCTTCCTCTGTTGATGCTGGTGCACTGTTGTTCCAGAGAGGTTCAAAAGGCAAGACTGTGGTATGTGGCTACTATTCTAAGCTGTTATCTCCCGCAGAGCGCAACTACTCGATTGGGGATCGGGAGTTACTGACCATCAAGCTGGCTCTGCAGGAGTGGAGACACCTACTAGAAGGCGCAGCTCATCCTATCCTCGGCTTCACGGACCACAAGAACCTGACCTATCTACAGACGGCTCAGCAGTTGAATCCTCGTCAAGCCAGGTGGTCGTTGTTCTTTGCTCGGTTCCGGTTCAAACTCCACTACCGTCCTGCCGACAAGAATGTGAGGGCCGATACCTTGTCTAGGTCATTTGAAACAGGGGACACTGTGGAGTCCCCACAGAACATTATTGATCCTTCCTGCATCTTCTCTGTGAACCCTCTGCAAGTGAGAGACATTCCTCCGGGAAGGACTTTTGTACGTCTGGCACACAGAGGAAGAATCCTCCGCTGGGGTCACAGTTCCAAGCTGGCAGGTCACGCGGGTGTTCATAAGATCCAAGATATAAACGTCCGTCAGTTCTGGTAGCTTACGCTGCCTAAAGACGTCATGGACTTTGTCTCCTCATGTACGGTATGCCCAGCAAATAAAGTTGCCTGCTCCAGACCGACTGGTCTGCTCCAAACACTGCCTGTGCCCGTTGCTCCCTGGCAGCATGTTGCAATAGACTTTGTCACGGATCTCCCTCTCTCTGTGGGTTGCAGTGTGATCTGGGTGGTAGTGGATCGATTTTCGAAAATGGCTCATTTTGTTCCCTTGACTGGTCTGAATTCTGCTGCGCGATTGGCTGACCTCTTCATTCAACACATCTTCCGTCTGCACGGCTTGCCTCTGGATATTGTCTCAGATCGAGGGGTCCAGTTCACCTCAAAGTTTTGGAGAGCACTCTGCGGTCTCCTCTGTGTAAAGTTGGACTTCTCTTCGGCCTAACATCCCCAATCCAATGAGCAAGTCGAGAGGGTTAACCAGCTTATGGAGAACTATCTTCGTCACTCTGTTTCCAGACAGCATGATGACTGGGTGCAGCTGCTCCCGTGGGCAGACTTCTCCTATAATAACCACTCTAGTGAGTCCACCACCTCCAGTCCGTTCTTCATCGTCTACGGCCAACACCCTCGAATACCTCTTCCTGTCTATACTATGTCCCAGCTGCCTGCTGCTGACTCTACCTTCAGGGACTTTCTGCAGATATGGCAACAGACCAGATCTTCTATCCTACTGATGAAGAGAAAGGCAGATACTAGAAGACGGGATCCTCCTCAGTTTCTTCCAGGTACTAAGGTCTGGTTGTCGTCAAAGAATATCTGGCTGAGGGTGCCATCCTGCAAATTTGCTCCTAGGTTCCTCGGACCCTTCGAGATCCTGTTACAGATTAACCCGGTGTCTTACAAGCTGCGGCTGCCACCTACCCTCAAGATCCCTAACTCCTTCCATGTCTCCTTGCTGAAGCCCGCGGTCCTGAGCCGCTAGTCCAGGACTCCTAGTTCTGCAGTGGTCCCTGGAGGATCGTCTGCGACTTTCGAAGTAAGGGAGATTCTGGCCACCAAGAAGGTAGGAGGAAGGACGTTTTATTTGGTGGATTGGAAGGGATTCGGTCCAGAAGAGAGGACTTGGGAGCCAGAGGAGAACATCGATGCCCCTGTCCTCGTGAGGAAGTTTCTCTCCCACTCTGGTCCCAAGAAGAGGGGGCGTAAGAGGGGGGATACTGTAACGTCTATGGCCGCGGCCCGTCGCTCTGACTTACCCCTCGACGACCGCGGCGATGTACATGTGAGTTCCCTGCAGCGTCGTCCTTCTGTGAGGCGCCGGCACTCACTTCCTGGTAACGAGACTGTCTACGGACGGCGCTCGTGCCCGCGCACGCGTGTGCATGGTCTTAAAGGGAGTCTGCAATCAAGCCCAGAATGCCACTGGACTATAAAACGGGCTCTGCCCTCTTGTTCTTTGCCTGAGCATTGTTCGTTACCCAAAGTTTGTCTTGCTAATGGTCTCCTAGTGTCTTCCAGTTCCCAAGTGTATCCTGTGTCCTGTATCCTGTATCCCGTGCCGTCCTGGTCTAGTGCCATGCCGAAGCTGTTGTCGTGTTCTGCTGCTCCACGCCTGACGTCTACCTGCTGACTGGTCCCAGCCGAGCCTGCCTTGCTACTGTCCGAGTTGCCACAGGTACCCTTTCTGGACTATAGACTCTGTACTTTACCTGTTTGGCCAGCTGCCATCCCACTACGCGGTGTGGCCCAGTGGGTCCACATCCTGCATCGTGACAATAAGAAGCATGTGTCCATCTCTAAACCGATCTATACAGAAAAAGCTTTGCTATCACGGGGGGCTGACTTTGGCTATAGACCTTGACCAACATTGTCAGATCAACTCACATGTCGTACTTATTGAGGAACTACTTAACCCTTAATCTTTAATCTAAAGTATACCTCAGCTGGAATGTCAACACGTTGTATAAATCTCTTTTGGGGGGTTTCACCACCCACCAAGTCTAGATTATTAGTTGAGAGAATGTGAGACAACTGATAGTGCAGATGTTTCGGCTAGAAGTTATCAACCCCCTGCTCGGCCAACCATGGTATTCCCTAGGGGACTGTCGGACTACCTTGGGTATTCCATATCTCACAAAAGAACTGACCTTGAAAATGAAACATGGCTGATTAATTTTTAAGAACTTGGTCTCTGTAGGCCACCATACCCCTAGCATTGCACATACTGTGAATCACGTCCTAGTACATAGCTTGAAAATTGCATGCGTAACCAGTATGGATAGTTTCACAAAACATTTCCCCCGTCTGGTTGTTTTCTGGTCAGTGATACATCTGGTGTTACTAATCTGTCCCGTACACGTGGTGGAGGTGGTGGTGGAGATCACGTTATATATTTCAGTTTCCTGCAATAAACTTAGATTGGGTAATGTAGGCCTGTCTGTACACCGGCTGTCGGGGACTAGACATGTTTTTGGACAGCATTGATCTGGTCTTTTTTAAAGGAAGAGAGTCATTATATAGGGTCATTAACCAAGGATCATAGTCAGGTCCCACGAATATATTTGGACTTGGCTCTTGCAGCCTATCATTCAGTCTTCGTAGCCCCCAAGTGACCTCTCCCTAATTAAATAAATGATAATAAACAGCTGCCCGTCTCTTAACCTAATAAACAATGGGGACCGAATAATCTGTTTTCCATATTGCATTAAGTCATGGGAGGATTTCGAGCTTAGGTCATTCTCGAATAGACCTTTAGCTGCCTCTTTTATAGGGGTTAAGGTGGACCATTAAACCAGAGAAAGTGACTGTTTTTAAAGCATTTGACCCATTTCCACTGGTGGATGACATTTGGATCCAGCTATCTGCCATTTCTCAGCAACAAAACACAAATAACAATTCCCTAGACATCAATCAAGACGTCTGGAGCTCCTTCATATGAGAAATCCCGCACACCTGCTAAAGTCCACCCTATCATAAAACATCCCAAACAACTGGAAACATGAATATTTTTTCCTAACAGCTGTCAAGGCAAAAATTCATTATCTTTTCTCCGAATTACAAGCTGTAAACTACCTGGAGCCTCCATGATGACATTGTGTTATTATCTTGTTTATTAGTAGTTGCTCTCCATAGCAGTGATGTCATGTTATGATGTCATCGTTTTTTCCAATGCTCTAGAGTATGTTTAACAATGTTCCTATCAGATGGCCCCATAATAAAGTTACGTCCTTCAGAAGTAAAAAAAGTTGTATCGCACATGATAGCGGAAGATGAACTCCTGATTAACATTGGTTATTCTCGAGGTGACAGCTTTTGGTGGCCAGCTATTTGCAAGTTTTCGAAAGACTAGAGCCATTTCTAAGACCTATTCACAGATCTTAAATGTCCCGAAAGCTTGAAGTATATTATTTTGTAGCCATTAAAAGTTTACATTATTCACATAGTGAAAATAGTCAAACATTCAATCGTAATGTATCATGTGATGACCTCCATTGTCAACGGGGGTCCCATCTATTATTCCAATGGTATTATAAACGCAACATAGAGGCAACCCATGCAAGCTGCTATGGGGTCCATTGAGAGGAGGATTCCAATTATTTTTCCCCATCGCTCTTCATCATGGGTAATGTAAGCCAGTCCAAGGGTCATGCCACCTTCTTCTACAACAAGGGATAGAAAGGGAAATGGTGGTGCTGAGACCTTCTTTCGAGGAATGGTGTTATGCAGTGGTGACATGAACAGAAGTGGCTTCATTTTTTGTTTTGCTTTTGGACGCTTATTCATTATGTACACCCCTGACACATGACAAATAAGTGAAAATGCCATGTACCTGTAAGCAGAATACTTAATGGTACAATCATAAAACTTTGAACTTTGGTGGAAGATGTTTCTGAACCCTTGACCAGTTCTAAGAGAACTTTCCACTTTAAGCACAAATGATCAGACAGGTACGCTGTAATGACGGGGTAGGGAGACAGACAGGTGAGCCCTAATCTACCCTCCACTCTGTCCCTGGCTACTTGCACGGCCCGTCCTAGCTGACGGCGTACAACTGGGCGACGGTCCCTACGCTCAATAAGTGCACGACAGAGAAACAGACAAGGGTACACAGAAGCTAAGGGAAATGGGGCAGTTGCCCACAGCAACACCGTGAGCAACAAGAGTAGTGAACGAGCCGAGTCAAACCAGGAGTGTACGAGGTACCAAACGCAGAGCAGGAGAGTAGTCAGTAAAGCCAGGGTCAATTTGAAGCAGAGGTCAATAGTACTAGCAGGAACAGCAGAGCCAGGAAACCAGACAGAATCACAGGCAAAGGAAGAGCAGGAAATGAAGGTATAAATCGACAGAGGGCGGGAGCTAGCTCCGTCTGGCCAGGCTGTGATAGGTTCTCCCACTCCTCAGCCTACCAGCCTAAGTGGTAGCAGATCGAGTCACTCTATCAGACCTAGGAGCAGATGCAGGCTGATTAACCACGGGCGTCGACACAGAAGCTGTGTCTGGCAGATCCTTTACATACGCATTAATCATGTTCCAGCTCAGATAGACCGCTCAATACCGGTGTGTGTGGAGCAAGTAATCGGAGGGTGGAATTTCAAGGAATTAGAAGAGAAGCGCAAGATTAACAATCTAAGGCAGAAATACTATGTGCATGTCCATGCCGCTAGAGATACAATGGAAGCTCAAATTGATTGTCCACATTTGAACATAATTTTTTTAGCTAAATTTTTACTGATTTATATTATTATTATTATTTTTTATAGGGATCTAAGCTTTCCCTAGTGGTCTATGTATGAAAGATAGAGCTCCAACTGCTTTATAGATACATTTATCATCACATGATTTTGGACCTAAAAATGACTTGATGATAAGAGGTGGACGTTCACTTTAATTTGTCCAATTTAGAAAACCTATTATTATACACCCTATTAGGGAATTCTGAGATAATAGAGGGGGGTCCCTTGTTCAGGATTTTCATCTCTAGGTCAGAGTGAAGAGCGGTTACATAGAGCGTCTCTCTCTCTCTCTCTCTGGAGAACCTGTCCTGTCCTGTATTGCACAGACAACACATTGAGAATAATAACTGTGTAATGCTTAATTTCACCTGTGGTGGTGCTGCAGGGAAATTGAACACTTATTGCTAGGTTTAGCACAGATAACAGCTGATCACTGAGTGTCCCAGCATAGGGGCACTTTGTAATTAGCTTAATGTTGAGGGAAACGTATAACTAAGGGATTTTCCAAAGCATAGTACCCCTTCAATTGCTTGGTGCAAGAAGGAAGGGCTTGGGTTCTTAAACAACTGGATTGACTTCTCAGTCTATGGTACAGGCTCTGTGGTACAGGTGGGCTTTAACATCTTTTAAAGGAATTGAGCTGGCAATAGACTGTTATATCTCATCATTTTAGACACTCATATAAGAGGAGTCGTGTTGTGCCGTCTACTACGCCTGCTGACTTACACCATGTCAGGTGTCATCTGTCACGTTTTGCATCACCTGCCGCCAAGGTCTCATCTGTGCCTAAGCCGTTGCTACTATCTGTACTATTACAGGTACCCTTGTGCTTGAACTTTATATTGACTTGGTACACTGTTGGTTGGCCAGCTGCTACCCCGCTACGGTGGTGCCGATTAGTGGGTCCACATACCCACAGATCATGACACAGAGATTGGCTTGAGTATACACTGATTATTATTTTTTTCCTATTTTTGTAAAGCTATGTGGGAAGTTGAACAATATCATGAAATAGCTATAAAGTATCTGGTACATCTGGTTTTTAAGCTCAGTTGTATCCCAAAATAGACAGATAAATAGATAAAATATGACCTCTGAGTCATAGTAGTGATCAGACCTCCTGGTCGTTCAACAGAAGCCAATAAGACAATGCTACTTATCAATGATGTCACCAATACTGGTCAAATTAGACTTTTCCACTATTAATAGAAGATAGAGTAGATGATAGGGTTAGTTCCCCTCATGACATTCCTATCCAGTGAATTGTTCCAAGTTATTCCCAGAGTTGTGCTATCTGCCAGGGACATCACAATCACTTAGTTCTAGTGTATCGGCTAAACGGGTTCATAGTTGTTTGCATTGACTCCCTCCATTCAGGGCAACATCCTCTCTCAGCTCCCCTAGGCCCTGTTCACATCTGCGTCATGGGTTTCCACTGTTCTGCCCTGTCAGAGGTGCAGAACAAGGGAATAACGGAAGCAACGGGTCTGTTGCACCACAGACACCACTGACGGCCGACGGAACCCATTGACTTTAATGGGTTCCGTTGACTTTCCATTGGGGTGTTTGTGGGTGTTTGTGGTTTCACCGGAGACAATAGCGCAGCATGCTCGGACAGATCTGAGATGGAGGCCCCTAATGGAACCTCCAATGCAGTGGTGATGAGGCCTACTGATCAGACAGAGTACTTATGAAACGCTCAACCAGATTATATGGAGAACTGGGTGGCTTTTCAATGATTTCTCTCCATTCCTGCCTTGAACTTTATGATCGCTATGATCAGTTAAGAAAGGGAACAGGAAGCTGTACAATCAGTGAGTAATCATTTGGACCCCAGGAGTAAAAATGTAACCTCTACTCTGCCCTAGACCACCATGTATACAGGCGCCAACCCCTTCACCTCCCTAAACTACCAGGGATACAGGCACCAACCCCTTCACTTCTCTAGACCATCAGGGATACAGGCGCCAACCCCTTCACTTCCCTAGACCACCAGTGATACAGGCAAATACCCCTTCACATCTCTAGATCACCAGGGATACAGGTGCCTTCACTTCCCTAGACCATCAGGGTTACAGGTGCCAACCCCTTCACTTCCCTAGACCATCAGGTTTACATGTGCCAACCCCTTCACTTCCCTAGAACATTAGGTATAGAGGCTCCAACCCCTTCACTTCCCTAGAGCATCAGCAATACAGGTGCCAACCCCTTCACTTCCCTAGACCACCAGGGATACAGATGCCAACCCCTTCACTTCCCTATACCTTCAGATATACAGGCGCCAACCCCTTCACTTCCCTAGACCATCAGAAATACAGGTGCCAACCCCTTCACTTCCCTAGACCATCAGGGACACAGGTTCCAACCCCTTCACTTCCCTAGACCATCAGGTGTACAGGCGCCAACCCCTTCACTTCCCAATATCATCAGATATACAGGCGCCAACCCCTTCACTTCCCTAGACCACCAGGGATACAGGCGCCAACCCCTTCACTTCCCTAGACCACCAGGGATACAGGTGCCTACCCCTTCACTTCCCTAGACCACCAGGGATACAGGTGCCTACCCCTTCACTTCCCTAGATCACTGGGGATACAGGCGCCTACCCCTTCACTTCCCTAGACCACCAGGGATACAGGCGCCAACCCCTTCTCTTCCCGAGACCACTAGGGAGGCAGACATTGATCTCTTCAATGCCGTAGTCTCCAGAGATGTTACCATAAACCCCTTCACTACCCTAGACAACCAGTGATGTTGAAATAAAGACTATAAAACTATTTGCCTGGATGCTATGCGGTACTGTGTATTTGACTGCTTTATGTCTAAAAACTTGGGCGCTATACAGCAGTGTTTATTTGATGCTGCTTTAGATCACCCATCATAAAGTGGGCTATGCCCAGGTCCCTAACTGCCCCACTCACTATCTACAAAGACTTAGTGGGAACATTGGTTGTTTGTCCATATATGATTGACCTATTAAATAATTATGAGAGGAGCATATCACTGTAATAAGGAGAAAATTTATTTTTTAAAGGCAAATGGTATTTGGGAATTATTGCTAATCTTGACTATGGTGGGGTATAAAGGTTAGAACAGGAGTCGGTGTTCTGCAGACTGCACGGACTGATATCAGGATTACATTACTCTCCCGTTATGTATTTTCAGACTTTTTACATCTGACCTTTAGGTCCCAATTCACACAGGATGCGCAATAAGCAGAAGCTTCCCACAGATAAAGTGCAGGATGAGCTAACCACATGATGCCTCTCCAATGGATTAGATAATAAGGTCACTCAGATAATTTTGCTGATGGACAGACAGCTGCTCGTTATGTTTACTGCTCGGGGAATAGGCCGCTCAGGGCTATAAACAAGTCATGTAACAGCCCCGGAAATGGCAGCAAATGGACCATCAGGAAGACAAGTTACAGATATTCAGGTCGTCAGAAAGTCTCCAGAAATGTCTCAAACTAGAAGAAGTGAAGTTATTACAGTTAGTGGGGTAAGAATTGTTTATTTCTTTTTATTTTTTAAATTTCCTTCATCGTTTTTTAAAATTTACTTCTAGACTCCAAGATCTGAAACCACTGCCGACCCGATCCCCTGACCCTCGAACCATTGACCCCTGAAACCCAAAACCCCAGAATCCTCAAAAAGTGAGAAAACAACTCTTTTTTTTTTTCCATTTTTATAATATTGTGTTTATTGGTTTTTCTTTTTTTTTTAATATAAAAAAAGGAACTGATCGATTGAGTCATTTTGGTATCACTTTTAACTCCTTAAGGTCAGGTCTATTTTGGGCCTTGAGGACCAAGGCGTTTTGTTCTTCTTTTTAAGTTTTTTTTTCATCACTGCATTTCCAGAGGCATCATTTTATAATTTTTCTGTCATCGTATCTATAGGAGGGCTTGATACTTTGCGAGACAAATTGATTTTTTTAATAGCATCATTTGGGGTATATATCATTTATTGATTAACGTTTAGTAGGAAATCCATTACAGTTTTTTGCGGCTTTATTTTTCCATGCGCTGTGCAGTCGAAATAACGTGTTAATTTTATTTTATGAGTTGTTACAATAGCGGCGATACTAAAAAAGTAATTTTTTTGGGGTGGGCTTTTTCAACTTTAACTTTATTTTCCTACTTTATAGCTTGATGCTGCGATCGTTTGACCATTTTTCAAAATGCCTTGGAATACTTAGTGTTATACTGATGGTCAATCTATTAGGCACATACACATGGAAGACCAGGGGGCCTTTGTTAGGCCCCTGGTTGCGATGGTAACTCATCAGCACACTGTGTTTGTGTCAGGGGTGCCAATGGACTGACAGAGGAAGCACTTACAGGTGACCAGGGCAGATACAGCAGATGATAACCATTACAGGTCACCAGGGCAGATCTAGCAGATAATAATAACACTTACAGGTGACCAGGGCAGATCTAGCAGATAAAAGTAACACTTACAGGTGACTGGGGCAGAATAAACAGATAATAATAACAATTACAGGTAACGGGGCAGATCTAGTAGATAATAATAATTACACTTACAGGTGACCGGGGCAGAACTAGCAGATAATAACACTTTCAGGTGACCGGGGTAGATCTAGTAGATAACAACACAAACAGATGACCAGGGAAGATCTAGAAGATAATAATAATAACACTTACAGGTGACCGGGGCAGATCTAACAGATAATAATAACAACACTCACAGGTGACCAGGGCAGATCTAGCAGATAATAACATTTACAGGTGACCGGGACAGATCTAGCAGATAATAATAACACTTACAGGTCACCAGGGCAACTCTACCAGCTAATAATAGCACTTACAAATGACAAGGGCAGATCTAGCAGCTAATAATAGCACTTACAAATGACAAGGGCAGATCTAGCAGCTAATAATAGCACTTACAGGTGACTAGGGAAAAATAAACAGATAAGAACACTTACAGGTAACGGGGCAGATCTAGTAGATAATAATAATAATAATAATAATAATAATAACACAGGTGACCGGGGCATATATAGCAGATAATAATAATAATAATAATACTTACAGGTGACTGGGGAAAATCTAGCAAATAATAACACTTACATGTGACTGGGGCAGATTTAGCAGATAATAATAGCACTTACAGGTGACCAGGGCAGATCTAGCAGATAATAATAACACTTACAGGTGACAGGGCAGATCTAGCAGATAATAATAACACTTACAGGTGACCAGGGCAGAACTAGCAGATAATAACGTTTACAGGTGACAGGGCAGATCTAGCAGTTAATAATAACACTTACAAGCGACCAGGCCAGAACTAGCAGATAATAACGTTTACAGGTGACTGGGGCAAATCTAGCAGATAATAATAACACTTACAGATGACTGGGGCAGAACTAGCACTTATAGGTGACCGGGGCAGATCTAGCAGATAACAACACTTACAGGAGACAAGCAGATCTGGCAGATCAGAAATGTCATGACCTGACTTGTAGTAAATGTTTCCTCCTAAGACAGCTCCACGTGTAAAGTCACGGAGCTCTTCAGTACGGCACATACTACTAGCAATGGAGATTACATGGCTGTGTGCTTGATTTTATGTACCTATTTGAAATGGGTGTGGCTGAAACACCTGAACTCAATAATTAGGAGGTGGTCCACATACCTTCGGTCATATAGTATATACCACTTTTATAACCTTTCAATTAGACATATCATAAAACAGTGATTGGTGGCTTCCATCCTCAGGGACCACCACTGATACCATGTGGCTTCAATTGCCCATTTTGGGCAATATGCTTGCAGTGATTGCATGGTCAATCTCCATAGAAATAAATGGGAGCATGGGCAATTGATCATGAGGACCAGTCTGTAATGTGAGGATCTAACTTCTAATGCATAGTTTTGGCTTGAAGGTCATCAAAATAGAACCATGAACTGTTTAGACGCTGGGAAGACTGAATGGTCAAGGAACTGATCTGTGCCAAAGGACCTTCAAGCTCCCTTTCCATCTCAGGCAGATCATGAGGACCACTGGTGGGACACTGTCTGAAGCTCTCACCAGATGACTTTCTACTTCTCCTAAAGCTTCTGGTCTGGTTGATCATCTTGGTGTTTCACATCTCACCATGCCTGATTTGTGTCATCTCTATTTCTTGCCTAGGGGCCAAGAGATCTGTCAGTCCAGCCTTGGATGGAGTTAAAACAAAGGATATTCCAATAAATGTGGTTGGTAGAAGATAGGCAGAAGGAATAGAGAAGAAGAACAATGTGTCCTGGGCAATATGGGTCATGTGCGCAGGATTTTTTTTCATTGGAATAACGTCATATAAATCTATTTCCTTGCATTCCTTAAAGAGATTCATGTTCCAGTGTGAGAAAACAATATGTTAGACGTGCAGCAGAACACAACACCAGCGACGACCCTCTGGTAGCCAAGTCTGTCACAGATGGAAGCAGTAAGAAGCATTTGTTATGTGATAATGCTTAAAACCCAGTGTTGTTCACAGCTGTGTAGCGAAACTGGCGGCTGAGGTTCATATGAATCCCTGGTGTCCTGGAGCTGAGCCCTGACATAATCAGCCACAAGATTGAGCTACAATGCTGGCAGCCATTGCAGACCTGGTACCAAGAATCCCGGCCTGCTGTGTCAGGGCGCAATGCCAAGAAGGTCAACGTCAACGGGATGTCATCATCGGAGCTTAAAGAACATTTCCACAAGTGCTGAGTTACCAATGAAGAAGACTCTCAAGAAGTCCGATAGTGGTGGGCCTGGCGGCTCAGTGTTCGGCCTTAGTATTTGGGAGCTACTGTAGGTTCTCCACCTCCAACTCTTGTCCAGCTCACCCATGGGCCAAGCAAAATACAATGAAACTTCTCCAAATGACCTCCTCTTTGAGAAGACCACCCTCTTAGAAGACCATTTTCAATGCAATTTTGGGTGGTCGTCTCAAAGAGGTTTCACTGTACACATTTCCAGGACAGATGCAGCTGCTTGGAAAAAAAACTGCACTGGTACGTCGACCAAAATCACAAAATCCAGCAAGAATGTTCTCATTCACTGACACCAAGAAAACATCTTAAAAATGGTGAGGAGTCATTATACAGTGATTAAGACTGGACGAGCCTTTAAAGAGTCACTAAAGCTGGCCATACACTTTAGATAGCTGTCGGCCGAATGATCGCTCGGCCGACATCTATTCCTAACAACTTGCCCATGCGCGAGTGTGCAGGTGTTTTCAGTGGGGAGCCAGTCTCTTGTGGCAGCGGCTTATCTCCTTATGAACAAAAGGATCGGGCATGTTGAAATTCAACAGCCGGATCCTTCTCTCCCCTGATATCTGCCGTCGATGGAAAGATGGGACACCGCCATACATATTAGATGGTCAGCCGGTTCCACCGAAATCGTCTGGTTCGGCCAACACTCATCTAATGTGTATGGTCAGTTTTAGGCACAACTGACAATCTAATTTCCACCACAGCTAAGTTTACTCTTTCAGTGTCGATAAGTCGTAGCTCAGTGGGATCCCCGATTTGGACGTCTAATGGGGTGATAATCCTGGTTCCAGTGCACCATTTATAGCAGATCAAATCAAACTGTGTCATCCACTACCCGACAGCCCTGTGACCTATAAAAGGCATGCCTCCAAACTGTACCCGATTCATCGGGGAAGTCCTGGATTCTAGGGGATGTCCTGCTGTCCTTCGACATGTCCCTGTTTCAACTGTATCTGCAGCCTCAGAACACGAATACAGTTTAATACAATGGTGGAGTAGGGAGCTCCATGCTCCACCATTTACACTCTGATGCCTGCCATGAGAGGTTTCGTGCAGACAGGCCCGATGCAGTGACGTTATTCTGCCTGCCTGTGCCGATCCACAAACAGCACACCTGCGGAGTGATCTGCTCCATTCTTCGTGGGAATGAGGCTAGGTAAGAGTTTATTTTATTATTTTTAGGAGGCACAATGGGGGCATTATACTGTGTGGGGAGGCACTATAGAGGCATTATACCATGTAGGAGCACTATGTTGGCCTTCTACTGTGTGTAGGGCACAATGGGGGCATTATACTGTGTGTGGGTCTCTATGGGGGCATTATACTCTGTGGGGGCACTATGGGGTCATTATACCGTGTGGGGCTTATTGAGGGCATTATACTGTGTGGGGATTCACATTGGGGTATAATACTGTGTGGGGAAGCACTATAGGGGCATTATACTCTGTGGGGGCACTATGGGGTCATTATACTGTGTGGGCTTATTGGGGGCATTATACTGTGTGGGGAGGCACTATGGAGGCATTATAGTGTGAGGGAGGCACTATGGAGGCATTATACTGTGTGGGGATGCACTATGGGGGTGGCACTATGGAGGCATTATACTGTGAGGGAAGGCACTATGGGGGCATTATACTGTGAGGGGAGGAACTATGGGGGCATTATACTGTGTGGGGAGGCACTATGGGGCATTATACTGTGTGGAGCTTATTGGGGGCATTATACTGTATGGGGATTCACAATGGGGGTATTATACTGGGTGGGGAGGCACTATGGAGGCATTATATAGAGTAGGGGTACTATGGGAACATTATACTGTGTGGGGCACTATGGGGGCATTATACTCTGAGGGGAGGCACTATGGGGGATATTATACTGTGAGGGGAGACACTACAGAGACATGATACTGTGTGAGGGCACTATGGTGTGTCATAATACTGTGTGGGGACACTATGGGGGCATCATTACTGTGAGGGGGCACTTAAGGAGGTATCATCCCTGTGTGGGACACTATTAGTGTGTGCCATACACAAAGGGCACTATGAAAGTGGGTGCGGCACAAAGGAGCACTATTACTGTTTGCTACCCCAAGGAAGGTACACTATTGCTGTGTGGGGGCACAAAGGGAACTAGGTCGGTGTGTATGGACAAAGTTTTTGCAGGGGTTAGAGGCGTTGCTTAATGTTAACGATCATGTCCCTCTTTACGACCATTGAAAGTTGGGAGATATGTATCAGGAATATACCCCTTGGAATTGCAAGGGACTAGATATATAATACATGTTGCGGGTCTGTGGGTTGAAGGATAACACAATATATCTTAGCCTCCTAGCTGCACAGACCTGATTATTGAGTTGCCCATCAATAATTTGGGTGGAGATAGAATTTTATGGTCATGAAAAAATTCCCAGGTTTTACAACACCCCAGGAACAAGCGTAACCATATACTCCCATGACCAGATCATATGGAGAGTACATACAGGTAGGGGCACTTGCCCTGTTGCCTCCACCACCCAACCTCCCTGATGTGGAGCTGACAACAGTGGAGAGGTGGCCACATAGTCACGGGCTCCGCTATCTCCAAAACTACCATAATCGCCAAAGGGAGAGGGCCAGGTGCGTGCGCAGATGTGGCAACGGTGGGGTCTGGGTCACAGACATGGCATTGGGGGCCCCCAACCTTAATCCGCCCCTATATATTATACTCTAAACACTCAACCTGACCCTGAGATACTGGAGAGGAGCATCTAATGTAGATCCTCCAGCCACGGAACCACCTCCAGAAGACGGCAGCTGAATCACAACGACGGCTTCTTCACTTCTCCGACTTTAACTCATTGTTATTTTTCGCTGGTGGGATTTGCAGCGTGTGAGTCCGGCTCAGGAAGTGGTGACCTCACCGCTCATTTATTCAGGATCTTAGGATGGACGGCCATGAAATTGCCTTGTAAGAAAACAAGAGTCTGTGAGCTCATGGCACATTCCAGACGCAAGTCCTTGGATTCCAGTCAGCTGAATAATGCCATGGATCATTACCCCCATCGTTATACAGGTTACATTGCTATAATCCGAGGCTACAGGGGCAGTCATTTATTTATCTATATAGCACCAACATATTCCGCAGTGCTGTACAGAGGTCCACACATCCCCCTTGGGGCTCACAATCTAAATTCCCTATTGATATGTTTTTGGGGTTTGTGAAGAAACCCACAAAAACACGGACGTAGAACAGTGCTGACCACTGAGCCACCGTGCTGACCACTGAGCCACCGTGCTGACCACTGAGCGACCGTGCTGACCACTGAGCCACCCTGCTGACCACTGAGCCACCGTGCTGACTACTGAGCGACCGTGCTGACCACTGAGCCACTGCGCAGACTACTGAGCCACCGCGCTGACCACTGATTCACCACGCTGACCACTGAGCGACCGTGCTGACTACTGAGCCACCGTGCTGACTACAGAACCACCGTGCTGGCCACTGAGCCACCGTGCTGACCACTGAGCCACCGTGCTGACCACTGAGCCACCGTGCTGACCACTGATCGACCGTGCTGACTACTGAGCCACCGTGCTGACTACAGAACCACCGTGCTGGCCACTGAGCCACCGTGCTGACCACCGAGCCACCGTGCTGACCACTGAGCCACCGTGCTGACTACAGAACCACCGTGCTGACCAGTGAGCCACCGTGCTGACTACTGAGCCACCGTGCTGACTACTGAGCCACCGTGCTGACTACTGAGCCACCGTGCTGACCACTGAACCACCGTGCTGACCGCTGAGCCACCGTGCTGACTACAGAGCCACCGTGCTGACTACAGAGCCACCGTGCTGACCACTGAGCCACCGTGCTGACCACTGAGCCACCGTGCTGACCACTGAGCGACCGTGCTGACCACTGAGCGACCTAGCTGCCCTACATTTATCAGTATAGTGCCATAGTTATGGGGACCCTGAAGCTCTCGTGAAAAAATAGCAGCCATTTATTACTTCACATTTTGCACCCCAAGGGTCAGTTCACACGTTGCGTAAATACTGCGGTTTTTCCGAAATGGAATTAGTTGTGGAAAATCGGCAGCAAATCCAGTAACAGCAAAGTGGATGAGATCAAACAAATCTCCTCCCCACGCTGCTAAAATACTGAGCGGAAAAACCACTCAGATATTGACTTGTGGTGCGAAACTTTATTCCACACCATGTCAATTGTATTTACGTAAACGCTGCTTATATGTTGCGGATTTCCCCATTGAATTCAATGGGGAGGTAAATCCCGCAACAAATAGCAGTTGTTGCGTTTTTTTTGCGTCGGGTTTGCAGCGATCCCGCCGCAAAAAAAAGCAACCCAGTAAAAAACAAAAACTCATACTTACCCAGAGGTCTGTGTTCCTCCGTCCAGCGCGGCCTCCTGGGATCACGCTTCATCCCCAGGTGACCGCTGCAGCGTCATCCCAGGAGGCCGGCCTGCTAGCAGCTGCAGTTTTCCGCAGCGGACATTCGAGCGAAAAACTGCACCACAGTGTGGTGCGCTTTTTCGCCTGGAATTCCCTGCGGCGCCCAGGGCGGATACATTGCCTGCTTTTTTTCCAGCCGTTTTTGGAGCTGTTTTTCCATTTGACACAATGAAAAACAGCTCCAAAAACAGCTCGGCCTCATGCACACGACCGTAAAAACACCCGTTATTGCGGGTCGTTATTACGACCCGCAATAACGGGCTCATAGGCTTCTGTTAGCCACGGGTACCTTCCCGTTTGCTCACGGGAAGGTACCCGTGCCGTTAAAAAAGATAGAACATGCCCTATTTCATGCCGTAATAACGGCACGGGCATCCCATAGAAGTCTATGGGGCTCCCGTAATCATGGGTGGCTGCGTGTGTTCACCCGTGATTACGGGAGCGTTGCGAGGTGAGGCGAGGTCAGGGAACTACCCGGTCTGCAGGCCACAGCCCAGTGGCGTAACTACCGCCGGGACTACAATGAAAACTATGGCAGAGCGGGGAGGTATCTCCCCGCTCTGCCATAAACAAGACATGTATCCCCTATCCTGTAAAAAATAAAAATAAAAGACGTTCATACTTACCGACAACTTCCTGCTTCCTCCAGTCCGGTCTCCCGCCCGTTGCCTTGGTGACGCGTCCCTCTCGACATCCGGGCCGACGTCCTGGATGACGTTTCAGGCCATGTGACCGCTGCAGCCAATCACAGGTCAATCACAGGCTGCAGCGGTCACATGGACTGCCGCGTCATCCAGGGATGTCGGGCTGGATGTGAAGAGAGGGACGCGTCAACAAGACAACGGCCGGGTAAGTATGAATTTCTTTAACTTTTATTACAGAAAAGGCTGTCCCTTCTCTCTATCCTGCACTGATAGAGAGAAGGGGCTGCCGATTAGTGCAGTGCTATTTTGCTGCCAAAAACGTGCTCGTAAATACGGGTGGAATACGTGTGACACCGGACCCATATTTACGAGCACGGGTTCGTAAATACTGGTGCAAAACGGGTGGAATACGTGTGACACCGGACCCGTATTTACGCCAGTATTTACGGGTGGGAAAAAATACGGTCGTGTGCATGAGGCCTTAGGCTATGTTCACACGGAGTATTTTGGAGGAGGAATATCTGCCTCAAAATTCTGTTTGG
The DNA here is from genome assembly GCF_050947455.1 of Rhinoderma darwinii. NCBI lineage: Eukaryota > Metazoa > Chordata > Amphibia > Anura > Rhinodermatidae > Rhinoderma > Rhinoderma darwinii. The sequence goes on from NW_027461696.1 coordinate 395,227, forward strand.
AAGTTTGAGGCAGATATTCCTCTCCCTGCACGCCGATTTTCGCTGAGTTTTTCGCTCCGTTTTTCGCCCGCGGCGATTGAGCGCCGCGGGCATAAAAAAGCGCGAAATACGCTTTCTCCTGCCTCCCATTGAAGTCAATGGGAGGTCAGAGGCGGAAGTGCCCGAAGATGGGAGGCATTTTCGGGCCGTTTTTGCCGAGTTTTGCGACGCGGTTTCCGCGTCGAAAAACTCGGCAAAATACCCCGTGTGAACATAGCCTAATAGTGACATGCTCCTTTTTACGGGGTGTTTTTTTTATGCGCCATTTTTTAAAACGGTGGAGTAAAAAAACGCCCTGTCTGAACGAAATGCCGGTTTTCCCATTAAATTCAATGGGAGATGTTTGTAGGCGTTTAGCTTCTTTTTTTCAGGCGTATTTTGAAGTATTTACGCCCTGAAATACTGCATGTGAACATACCCTAAGGGAATAGTTTTCTGACCATGCCCTGACCAATACCCTGGTCACACCTAGCCAGGACGCTTCTTGAAAACAGGGACCCTGGGCAATTTCCCAGTTTTCTACTCCCTAAGGCCTCGTGCACCCAGCCGTGCATTTGCAATGTTTCAGCATTTTTGTGGACAAATTGCTAACATATTCATTTCTATGGCCCCATTCACACGACCGCGGTTTTCATGGATCAGTGCTGTGCCACACCGCAAAAACTCAGGACAAGTCATTTTACAGTCCAGATTTGTGGCTTTACTAAACTGGTAAAATAATTTTTTGTGCCGTGGATCCGTGAATGCTGATGACACATGGATGCACAACAATGTTTTTTGTGCAATGGTTTTTTGTGCAGCGGTTGTGTACGTGAGGCCTGAAACCGGTCTTGCTCCATGGTATCTACTCTCGAGTGACCCAGTAGGAATCAGTCCACAAACTTCTTGCTAAATGGGTAAAGAATAGGATCCCTGGTGACCTTGTGGGGCAAGTAAAATCCCTGGTGACCTTGTGGGGCAAGTAAAGTCCCTGATGAAGTTGTGGGGCAAGTAAAGTCCCTGGTGACCTTGTGGGTCAAGTAAAGTCCTTGGTGAACTTGTTCGGCAAGTAAAGTCCCTGGTGACCTTGTGGGTCAAGTAAAGTCCCTGGTGACCTTGTGGGGCAAGTAAAGTCCTTGGTGAACTTGTTCGGCAAGTAAAGTCCCTGGTGACCTTGTGAGTCAAGTAAAATCCCTGGTGACCTTGTGGGGCAAGTAAAGTCCCTGGTGACCTTGTGGGGCAAGTAAAGTCCTTGGTGACCTTGTGGGGCAAGTAAAGTCCCTGGTGACCTTGTGGGGCAAGTAAAGTCCTTGGTGACCTTGTGGGTCAAGTAAAGTCCCTGGTGACCTTGTGGGGCAAGTAAAGTCCCTGGTGACCTTGTGGGGCAAATAAAGTCCCTGGTGACCTTGTGGGGCAAGTAAAGTCCCTGGTGACCTTGTGGGGCAAGTAAAGTCCCTGGTGACCTTGTGGGGTAAGTAAAGTCCCTGGTGACCTTGTGGGGCAAGTAAAGTCCTTGGTGAACTTGTTTGGCAAGTAAAGTCCCTGGTGACCTTGTGGGTCAAGAAAAGTCCCTGGTGACCTTGTGGGGCAAGTAAAGTCCCTGGTGACTTTGTGGGGCAAGTAAAGTCCTTGGTGACCTTGTGGGTCAAGTCAAGTCCCTGGTGACCTTGTGGGGCAAGTAAAGTCCCTGGTGACCTTGTGGGGCAAATAAAGTCCCTGGTGACCTTGTGGGGCAAGTAAAATCCCTGGTGACATTGTGGGGCAAGTAAAGTCCCTGGTGACCTTGTGGGGCAAGTAAAATCCCTGGTGACCTTGTGGGGAAAGTAAAATCACCGGTGGCTTGGCCAGTTTGTAGTAAATGGTAACGTGGTGGTGCAGAATCCAGTCCCTGGAAATGAAATGAGGATACCTGGTAAAGTAACGGTAGCAGAGGCTAAAAACCTGTATAGGCCTAATTTATCTCACAGCTGGGGGTTTGTTACAATTGTATCCAGGCCAGACAATCCTCTGTAAGCTAAAGAGTCTAGACTCCAGTCGGATACATTTTAACTGCACTGACACATTGTAACAAACTACCATAGGACTGTGTATAGACTGGATACAATTGTAACAATCCCACAGCTGTAAGAACTATTAGGTCACCCCATTGTCACTTCATTTTTTTCCGAATAGTTGAATATTTTTGCAGTAATGACAGTAAACATTTTCCCAGGGCCCCTCTAGGACTAGACCCCCAGGAGCAACATGGACTGGAGCATTTAATCTTTTCCTGGCTCGGCCAAGCACTTTACCATTAACCCTTTCACTGGCTGTATTATGTGGGCACTGAACGGCAGTGTTGTGTAAATATATGGCAGTGTTATGTGGGCACTATAGGATAGTATTGCATACTGTAAGGAGGTATTATTTAGTCATTGAATGGCGGTATTATTATAACGGAATGGAAGTATTGTGTGGGCATTGTGTGGCAGTATTAGGGTGCTAAACATTTGGGTAAAAATGGCATATGTACCTGTGTTATATATATATTTATACAGAGGCGTAGCTAGGTTCTCCAGCACCCGGGGAAAAGATTCAGTTTGGCGCCCCCCCCCACCTCTTTCCCGACATCTCCTTCCCCCTCGCCGTGTTGGTTTTCTCTACCAATCCACGTGTCATTTCTTTTCCACATTTCTTTTTATGAAACGCGAGCATAAAAACATTTGTACATTTTACAAGCAATATAGTTCTATACACAACACCAGAATAGTGCTCAGTACATAAATACAGCCCCAGAACCAAGCTCAGTACATAAATACAGCCCCAGAACCAAGGTCAGTACATAAATACAGCTCCAGAACCAAGCTCATTACATAAATACAGCACCAGAACCAAGCTCAGTACATAAATACAGCCCCAGAACCAAGCTCAGTACATATATACAGCACCAGAACCAAGCTCAGTACATATATACAGCACCAGAACAAAGCTCAGTACATAAATACAGCCCCAGAACCAAGCTCAGTACATAAATACAGCCCCAGAACCAAGCTCAGTACATATATACAGCACCAGAACAAAGCTCAGTACTCATATACAACACCAGCACAAATACAGCTCCATTTAGTGCAACCCCTGACGTATAGATTCACACTAAATTGTTTCCAGCTCTCAGCATAGCCCGAACAATGATAAGGATATGCTGGGAGATGCTGTTTCCCAAAAAATAAATCATATCATAATCACACCACCCATCATCTCGCTGCAGATCATACAGTGACTATATTACTGATTAGAGGCAGAATGAACATTTACATTAGGTGACTCACCGGTGACGTCTCAGATTCTAGTTCTTTTTCTCCATCCGGTCCAGACCTCTATGATGACTTCTCCCGGTCACAGCCCATTTCTGCAGTTTGCCGCTCACATGTCTTCAGCTTCTCACTTTTCCTACATTTCTACACCTATAAATAAAGATAAAGTTCTCATTATACCACACACTACACCCCTAAATATAATAGCGCCATACACTGCACCTCTAATTATAATAGCACCATACACCGTGTCTACACCGTGTCCCACACACACACTGTGCCCCCTGTAGATAGTGCCTGCCATAGAGCCCCCTGTAGATAGTGCCACACATAGAGCCCCTTTAGATAGTGCCCCCATATAGCCCACCCCTGTATAGTGTTTCACATATAGCTCCCCCTATAGTGCTCTACAGAAAGTCCACCCCTGTATATAACCCCCTGTAGATATAGCCCACCCCTATATATAGTGCTCCACGTATAGCCCAACCCTGTATATAGCCCCCTGTAGATATAGCCCACCCCTGTATATAGCCCCCTGTAGATATAGCCCACCCCTGTTTATAGTGCTCCAAAGATAGCCCACCCCTGTATAAAGCCCCCCTGTAGATAGATACTCACCATAGAAAAAGCCCCCCCCGGTAGATAAAGCCCCCCGTAGATAAAGCCCCCCCCCGTAGATAATGGCACACACATTTTTATTACGATAAAATAACAAACTATTCAAACTCACCGTAATCCCGTTCCCACGCCGTCCGGCAGCAATGGAGACCTGCTCTCTTCTGCACAGGTCTCCTGGGGTTGAATGCTTCCCTGTCAATCAGCGCCTTTCAACGACGCAAGCGGCGCAAAGTATTGCGTCGCCTCACTCGTAGAAAGGCGCTGAATGGCCGGCGGCAGTGGCGGATTAAGTAGACCATAAGCCCTGGGCTGTTCCACAAACTTGGGCCCCCACTTCCCCACCGTCGCTCTGCCGCGTCTATAGTGAACACCACCTTTTTGTGTGAGCATTGACAAATGGGTGTTAGGATTCCCCTTGTCAAAGGGCTGTGTCCCTACATACTGACAGTTTCCAACCATCGCTGACAGTATCACACTGTGTAGGGACACATCCTCCTGACAATGGGAATGGTAACACGCATTTGTCTATTCGTTCTGGGTACACAGAGATATGTAGAACACAAGGATTTCCTACAACAGATGTGTCAGGAGAGGAGATCCCCTATAGATCCAGTGACGTCTTCTCTGATGGGAGTCGTTCTCTTTTCTTCTCCATCTGATGCAGACCATTATGGCGACTTCTCCTGATGAGACGTCTTTGCCCATCACTTCTGCAGCCATTTCCAGCCCCTATAGAAACACACAAATTCAGACACCAAGGCCCAGGCCCATAAATTAAAGGGGTTGTCCGGGCACGGACCGTTTTTTATACTGATGACCTATCGATGTGCCCGGACAACCCCTTTTACTCAGACTAATAAATTTGGACCACAGACTAGATAATAGAATACATACAGACCCCAGACCTTCTAAACTACTGCAGTCCCCAGACCAGAACCCCTAAACAAATACAGACCCCAGACCAGACCTCTAAATACAGACCTCAGACCCAACCCCTAAATACAGACACCAGAACAAGCATCCTAAATAAATACCGAACTCAGACCCGACCCCTAAATACAGACACCAGACCTGACCCCCTACACTAATAATGACCCCAGACCTGACCCCCTACACGAATAATGACCGCACACCTGACTCCCTTAATACAGACCTCAGACCAGACCCCCTAAACTAATACAGACCCCTAAATAAAGACCCCCAAACGGATAGACCCCTAAATACAGACCCCATAAACTAATACAGACCCCAGACCACACCCCCAAATACAGACCCCCAGACCAGACCCCCTACACGAATAATGACCCCAGACCTGACTCCCCTAAAACAGACCTCAGACCAGACCCCCCCCTAAACAAATACAGACCCCAGAACAAGCACCCTGAATAAATACAGACCCCAGAGCGGACCCCTAAATACAGACCCAGACCTGACCCCCTACACTAATAATGACTCCAAACCTGACTCCCTTAATATATATATATATATAACCTAGAAAAGACAGATGCTAAGAAACAAGAAAAATTATGAAAAATAGAAAAATACTTTATTAACATACATAATACAAGGCAATGAACAATGGATACAATGAGGAATCCATAGACCAACAGTTAAAAAGGGACAATGAGCTGTGTGTCTACCAAATAATCATAGATTACAAATTTGTATCCATAGCAAACCTTCAGAAAAATACAAGTATAAGTACAAACCAAAAAATGGTAATTAAAGATAATGGAGTGACCTTGTATAGATGTGTCAATATGTTACATAAACACAACAAATGTGCAGAAATTTCCTTATTTTTGAAAGAAAAGCACAGTTTTTTTCAATGAAGATAACATTAAATTAATCAGAAATCCACTCTATACATTGTTAATGTGCTAAATGACTATTCTAGCTGCAAACGTCTGGTTTTTAATGCAATATCTACATAGGTGTATAGAGGCCCATTTCCAGCAACCATCACTCCAGTGTTCTAATGGTACATTGTGTTTGCTAACAGTTTTGCTGTTTAGAGGAGCTATAAAATTGACCTTCCTTTGAGCTAGTTGAGAATCTGGAGCATTACATTTGTGGGTTCGATTAAACTCTCAAAATGGCTAGAAAAAGAGAGCTTTCATGTGAAACTCGACAGTCTATTCTTGTTCTTAGAAATGAAGGCTATTCCATGTGAGAAATTGCCAAGAAACTGAAGATTTCCTACAACGGTGTGTACTACTCCCTTCAGAGGACAGCACACACAGGCTCTAACCAGAGTAGAAAGAGAAGTTGGAGGCCCCGCTACACAACTGAGCAACAAGACAAGTACATTAGAGTCTCTAGTTTGAGAAATAGACGCCTCACAGGTCCTCAACTGGCAGCTTCATTAAATAGTACCCGCAAAACGCCAGTGTCAACGTCTACAGTGAAGAGGCGACTCCGGGATGCTGGCCTTCAGGCAGAGTGGCAAAGAAAAAGCCATATCTGAGACTGGCTAATAAAAGGAAAAGATTAATATGGGCAAAAGCTCAGACATTGGACAGAAGAAGATTGGAAAAAAGTGTTATGGACAGACGAATCGAAATTTGAGGTGTTTGGATCACACAGAAGAACATTTGTGAGACGCAGAACAACTGAAGAGATGCTGGAAGAGCGCCTGACGCCATCTGTCAAGCATGGTGGAGGTCATGTGATGGTCTGGGGTAAAGTGGGAGATTTGTACAAGGTAAAAGGGATTTTGAATAAGGAAGGCTATCACTCCGCAACACCATGCCATACCCTGTGGACAGCGCTTTATTGGAGCCAATTTCATCCTACAACAGGACAATGACCCAAAGCACCTCCAAATGATGCAAGAACTATTTAGGGAAGAAGCCGGCAGCTGGTATTCTATCTGTAATGGAGTGGCCAGCGCAGTCACCAGATCTCAACCCCATAGAGCTGTTGTGGGAGCAGCTTGACCGTATGGTATGCAAGAAGTGCCCATCAAGCCAATCCGACTTGTGGGAGGGGCTTCTGGAAGCATGGGGGGAAATGTCTCCCGATTACCTCAGCAAATTAACACCTAGAATGCCAAAGGTCTGCAATGCTGGAATTGCTGCAAATGGAGCATTCCAAGACCAAAGCAAAGTCTGAAGGAGAAAATTATTATTTCAAATAAAAATCATTATTTCTAACCTTGTCAATGTCTTGACTATATTTTCTAGTCATTTTGCAACTCATTTGATAAATATAAGTGTGAGTTTTCATGGAAAACACAAAATTGTCTGGGTGACCCCAAACTTTTGAACGGTAGTGTATATTTGCAAGTACAAATCCAACCATAAAATGGTGTAAAAATAGTATAGTGACCATATATGAATGTAGCAATGTGCTACATATGAAGAAAAATATATTTACGTTTTATTGCAACTGCAACAACATGGTGGTATTGTAGTAATAAGCGACCTGATAGGACGTTTCGGCCGACCCACGACCTTTGTCACTGTCACTGAAATAGCGAAGAGAAAGATTATTTTTACAAAATGGCAATAAAAATGACATAAATGTGTCATAAACAAAATAAAAATAACAATGAAAATAATCATATGAAAGTAAGACATATAGATGATCAATCCATACTTGTGTTACAACAGTATAGAGAAATGTCACCTAAGATATTATCGACAGGACCATGAAGAATGATATAACCGTAATAAAATGGTAGTAGACAATCAAAGGGATTATATATCACACCATTACAAAAAAAGTAACAAAAATTTTCAAAAATTTCTCGAGATATTAATTGTATGTGGAAATCGTAATAGAGGCTGAGTAACTGGAATGAGATGTCAAAGAGAAATGCAACAATATTTGAATATACTTGGCATGGGGCAATCACATAATATCTAAGAGTCATGTTAGAAGCTACATAGCTGAAATTGTAAAGATCTTATATATTGGTGAAGTGGAGAGAGGAGAGGATCCTCACTGTAGACCATACCACAAAATACCGGTAAGAAATAAAATGGAATGAAAGAAGCAATGAAAAGAAAAGGAACAGAAGGAACAAACAGTGGAAAGAGAAAAGAGAACGAAAGTACGTTACCGGAGAGGACATGAAGAGCTGTACCTGATTGTAAGTGTCACTGGAATGGGATGTCCGCCGGATCTGCCCTGTGTGTCTGTGATGTGTTGGTAACATCTGTGTTTATAACTGATGCACCGGAAGGGCTACAGTGTCGAGGGGCGGAAATGACGTCAGCGGTTCAGCGATTGGCGTCTGACAGCTGGTACAGGTGTAAAGTGGAGTAGATAAGGCAAGTATGAGCTATAAGTGTATATGTATATGGAAGCAAAAGAAGTTGATCCAGCGCTGTTATCGTGTTTTAAAAAGGAATCGAGTTCCTATTTTTATTGGGTATAAAGTATAAGATCGGACGAACCAACAGACGTGGTAATAAGGCAGTATTGGGTAGGTATTCAAAGCCTACGCGTTTCGAACACTTGCGGTGTTCTTAGTCATGGCTATCATTAACCACTGCTCGTGGTCAGCAGGTTTATATAGAATGGCTATATATATGTATGTTGGTGATTGCATCTATATGTTTATAGAATAATCATGAGGTGATTATGAGAAGAGTATTTACGAGGACTAGTGAAACAGTTTTAGTAGACATGGCAACGGGACTGCTCTAGTGGAAGAACGAGGAACGAGACTAACGGCGTAATAGATGTTGATAAACAATGTGTATGAAAAGAACGACGAAAATACACCTCTTACGATTTACATCGCACCACATTGGCTGAGTACCATAGATTGGATAGAATACCACGTGGCCTTCGGAGCCAACTTCGAACAACCCTCTTCTCTGACGATGAAGAATATTGTCAACAATTCCAGAGAATCTTGAATAAATGTTCTCTAGATCTGATTCTACTTACTATTTCTCATCTACAAACAAGAATCATAGAATCCGATACCAAAATCAAGGCCCTAGAAAATCAACAACTTTAAGTCCCAGTGAATGGGAGAATCTGAAAACACATACCGATATTGCCATCAACGACTTCTCCAAGACTATACAACTAAGAAAACGAGACAAATTCCAGAGAGACGCAACTGACTACGACAACAACAGGGTCTACCGATGGAACGAGTCATCAACATATGGAAATTCATGGCGCCAACCACGACAACACAGAAAATTTCTCCAGCTTCGGCAGCGACTCCTCCGTTGGTCGACGACCTCCACATTTTTTAGGCAATCGGAGAGGCCGAAACGGACCACCAGGCGGGCGGGGAAGAGATGGACGGGGACGAGACATGAATATACAGACGAGGTCCCAGCTAAGGAGAACCACCTGGTCGTCAACCTCTCCTCTCATTCCCTTACGCCAACAGAACTGTCAGTCTTACAGAAAGGCCTGTCTTTCTGCCCCACCGCCCCCTGTAACACGTTCATCCTAGAACAGGAATTGAACTATTTCTATAGATCATTGCGACTTAGGACACATTTTGGGCTAACGAATCCATCTATTTCTCAACATCCCCGAGATGTATGTTCTGAACTCTCTATTTCCAATTTGGGCCTACGTAGCAAAAAATATTGTAATGTAATTTTGCTCCCCCCAAACCTAACCACGCTACAGAATTGGTGATTGAACTCGTACAAAGAGACATTGATGTCGTTTTACACGACTATAACTTGGGCTACTTTCCCCATCGAAAAAATCTGTCCACTGTAGAAAGGACATCATTAAGAGATTTACAACAGAATCGGGAAATCATAATTAAAGGATAAGGGAGGGGCCATTGTAATACTTGACTATAACAACTATGTCTCATAAATCAATCGCCGACTCACTGATAGCAATACCTATCTTAAAATACCTAGAGGTCCAATTTCAGATATACGTTCCAAAATCAATTCGATAATTGACCACCATCTTGATATCAATACAACTGATCAAAAACATACAAATTCCTACAGAATCCGTTCCCCATAACTCCTGTCTTTTATGTCCTACCCAAAATCCACAAATCCCTAATCAATCCTCCTGGTCGACCAATAGTAGCCTCCACTGATTCTATCTCATCCCCATTAGCCACTTTTCTAGAAAAAATATTGACTCCCCTCATTAAAAAAACCAAGTCATTTCTCTTAGACACCAGTCATTTTTTACAGATCCTCAAATCTCTGCACCAGATTGACCCCAATAGTCTCCTAACCACGTTGGATGTGAACAGCCTTTATACATCCATTACACACCAAGATGGTCTAGTAGCCACTAGAAGTCTTCTCGACACAACTGACATGTCTACAAATTCCAAACTACTATGCTTGGAATTACTCGAACTAATTCTTAATGAGAACTACTTCCTATTTGGAGACGACTTCTATAAACAGATCAACGGCACTGCAATGGGTTCTAACATGGCTCCCCATATGCCAATGCCTATACAGCAGTATTCGAATCTACTCATATTTATACCAATCCCAGATTTAGGGACAATGCTATATGCTGGTATCGTTACATAGACGACATCCTTTGCATATGGAAAGGAACCGAACAATCTGCACTAGATTTTGTTCAGGAGATCAACACCGTATGTGAGGGTTTTAAATTTACATTAAGCATGAGTTCACAGGAGATCAGCTTTTTGGATACAATGGTTAAAAAAAAAGTAATACTGGTCATCTAGTTGTTGACTTACATACAAAACCTACGGATAGAAATGGCCTTCTTCATTTCCAGAGTAATCACCCATATAAAACTAAAACTTCACTGCCAAAATCTCAATATAAACGCATCTCTAGGATTGTTACAGATGACACAACACGAAACATAAGACTGCAAGAAATGACAGACACATTTAAAGATAGAGGTTACCCCTCAAGGTTACTCCAACAGGAACTACACAATACGATACAAGAAGATCAGAGATCCCTTACCACTCGTAACAACAGAAAACAACGTAGGTTCCCGTTTGTACATACGTATCACCCTTTGGTCCGGAAATTCCAACAAATTATCAAAAAACATTGGCACCACCTCAGCTTATCCAACCATTAAGGAATTTGCCTTGCCCGCCATGATGTGCCTTAAACGCCCCCCTAACTTCAGGGATAAAGTGACTAGAGCTGACATTGGCAGTAACATAAAATTGCCGACACAAATTTTCTTACGACCCAGACGCAATGGAACTTTTCCATGCCTTCACTGCACATGCTGTTCTAATGTCATCAAGGGAGATCGGTTTCAGCATCCCCATACGAATAAATCCTTTCCCATTAAAGGCTTCTATACATGTGACACCAACTTCGTGGTATACCTCATCAAATGCCCCATGCCAAGTATATTCAAATATTGTTGCATTTCTCTTTGACATATCATTCCTGTTCCAGTTACTCAGCCTCTATTACGATTTCCACATACAATTAATATCTCTAGAAATTTTTGAAAATTTTTGTTACTTTTTTGTAATGGTGTGATATATAATCCTTTTGATCAGTGGCGTAACTACCGCGGTAGCAGCAGTAGCGGCTGCTACGGGGCCCGGGGCTTGAGGGGGCCCGGTGGCGCCGCTAGCAGCCGTTATGGCTACTACAGCGGTAGCGTCGCTACTGTGGGGCCCGCGACGCCGAGCCTTACACAGGCCATCTCATGCCTGTAGGTGTCGCTAGCACCGGAGGGGGCCCCAGTGCTAGCGGCAGCCAAATACATGTATTAGCACTGAATGGCCGGGCATGTTCCGTGCCTGACCATCCAGTGCCTTACAATGACACTGATTGGCTAGCGGCGCGATGACATCATCGCGCCGCTTCCATGCTTGGAAGGTGCTGATTGGCGGGGCAAGTCATTCTGCCCCGCCAATCAGCGTCATTGGAGGACGCTCGTTCAACTCCTGCAGACATGCTCAGAAGAGAGCATGTCTGCATCGCCAGTGAACAGCGTGGGAACCGGAGAATGTGAGTATGTCAAGTTTTTGTTTTTTTTCCCTCATAAAAATGTGAATGGCATTATCTATAGTGGGGGGGGGGGGGGTCATCTTTATGTGGGCTATTATATATAGGGGGTCTATATGTGGGGCAGTAGCTACAGGGGGGTCTATATGTGGGGCAGTAGCTACAGGGGGGGTCTATATGTGGGGGTGTGGCCCATTATATACAGGGGGCTCTATATGTGGGCCATTATATACAGGGGGGTCTATATGTGGGGGTGTGGGCCACTATATACAGGGGGCTCTATATGTGGGCCATTATATACAGGGGGCTCTATATGTGGGCCACTATATACAGGGGGGTCCATATGTGGGCCACTATATACAGGGGGTCTATATGTGGGCCACTATATACAGGGGGGTCTATATGTGGGACACTATATACAGGGGTGGGTTACCTGTGGGGCACTAGCAACAGGGTGGCTATATGTAGTGCACAGTCTACAGGGGTGGGCTATATGTGGGACACTATATACAGGGGGAGCTATATGTGAGACACTATATACAGAGGTGGGCTATACGTGGAGCACTAACTATAGGGGAAGCTATATGTAGGGCAGCACGGTGGCTCAGTGGTTAGCACTATTGCCTTGCAGCTCTGGAGTCCATATGTGGGCACTATCTACAGGGGCTTCTATGTAGGTCACTATCTACAGGGGACATGTTGTGTGTTTGTGACAGTTATATTTAGATGTGTTGAGAATTTTAACTTCGTTTTATAGGTGCAGAAATGTTTTAAAAGTGAGAAGCTGAAGACATCTAAACGGAAAACTGCAGAAATGGGTCATGGCCGGGAGAAATCCATCATAGATGTCTGAACCGGAGGGAGAAGAAAAGAACTAGAATCTGAGACGTCACCGGTGAGTCACTTAATGTAGTCACTGTATGATCTGCAGCGAGATGATTATGATATGATTTTTTTTGTGAAACCGCATCTCCCAGCATATCCTTACCATTGTTCCGGCCATGCTGGGAGCTGTAGTTTTACGCCGTACAAACTTATACGCAGTGGCGTAACTACCGCTATAGCAGCCGTAGCGACTTCTACAGGGCCTGCAGCATGAGGGGGCCCGTGCCACCCGCCGGCACGGCCCCCTCCCATGGCCGCAGGCTCCGCTAGCAGCCGCTATGGCTGCTACAGCGCGACGCCACTGAAGGGGTTGTTCCTACATAAGACATGTATCCCCTATCCACAGGATAGGGGATACATGTGTGATCGCTGGCAGCGATGAGGAGAACGGGGGACCGAAAGTCCCCCTAAGTTCTCCATGACAAACCTCGGACTTCCGGGGTCTGTGTCGGCAGCTCCGTAGAAATGAATGGAGCGCCGGTCGCGCTTGTGCGCATGCGTGACCAGCGCTCCTTTAATTTTTATTGAACTGCGCAGACGCCGGAAGTCCGAGGTTAGTCATGGAGAACTTCGGGGGACTTGCGCTGTGTGGTGGAATCTATAGGGAGGCACTATCTACAAGGGGGGGGGGGGTTGTGTGATACCCAGCAGAGGGGGGGCCCCAGTCAAAAGTTTGCTATGGGGCCCAGTCTTTCCTAGTTACGCCCCTGCTTTTGATTGTCTACTACCATTTTATTACGGTTATATCATTCTTCATGGTCCTGTCGATAATATCTTAGGTGACATTTCTCTATACTGTTGTAACACAAGTATGGATTGATCATCTATATGTCTTACTTTCATATGATTATTTTCATTGTTATTTTTATTTTGTTTATGACACATTTATGTCATTTTTATTGCCATTTTGTAAAAATAATCTTTCTCTTCGCTATTTCAGCGACAGTGACAAAGGTCGTGGGTCGGCCGAAACGTCCTATCAGGTCGCTTATTACTACAATACCACCATGTTGTTGCAGTTGCCATAAAATGTAAATATATTTTGCAACTTGATCTCTTTTGTACTTTTGGTGTGTGCTGGGGTTATCTTTCCTCATATTGTGGGATTCTCGTCCCTACCCTACTAGCACCACACCAGCAAATCGAGGATTGCATCCCAATATTTATTCTTGATTGCAATGTGCTACATAGACACAGTAAAGGTATATAGCATTGCTAGTAAGCCATATGTATAATCTATCTAGAGCAACGCTAACAAGCCATGTGCATGGTCAATGCATGTTAATAAATGCAGATATACACCATGAAATGGATAGAAATATTGTGGTAACCCATACACAAGTGTAGCGATGTGCAACATAAATGCAATAAGTGTAAAAATGGTCAATATAAGCTGAAGGAAAAACCATCACATGCAAAATTAACACAGCATATTAAAAAGGGATATAACATACCCATAGTACATGCAGGAGAGAGAGCACACAACCAAAGTCCACCCCAACGCGCGTTTCGGCGCAAATGCCTTTGTCTAGCGGTAATAATGACCCCAGACCTGACTCCCTTAATACAGACCTCAGACCAGACCCCCTAAACTAATACAGACCCCTAAATAAAGACCCCAAAACTAATACAGACCCCTAAATACAGACCACATAAACTAATACAGACCCCAGACCACACCCCTAAATACAGACACCAGACCTCAAACTAATACAGACCCCCTAAATACAGACCCCCTAAATACAGACCCCAGACCTGAACCCTACACTAATAATGACCAAAAGACCTGACTCCCTGAAGTAATACAGAGACCAGACCCCCTATTTTAATAGAGACCCCAGACCAGACCCCCTAAATACAGACCCCTAAACTAATACAGACCCTAGAACAGGCCCCCTAAATAGACCCTATAAACTAATACCGACCCCAGACCACAAACTAAAACAGACCCCCTAAATACCTACCCCAGACCACTTAAACTAACACAGACCCCTAAATATACAGACCCTAACCCCTTAAACTGATACAGACCCCAGACCAGACCCCCTAAATACAGACCCCTTAAACTAATAGACACCAAACCTCCTATATACAGTCCCCAAACCAGGCCCCCTAAATACAGACCCCCACATCAGACCCACTAAATACAGTCCCATTAAGCAAATCAATCCCCTTATACTTACATAGTCAGTCTCCTCTGTGGAGTCGCTGCCGTTGCTGCTCGAGGTCCTGCGGTCATGTGACCAGCAGGTCTCTAAACAGTAGTAAGAACTTCAGAGATAAGGTCATGTGACCAGCAGGTCTCTAAACAGTAGTAAGAACTTCAGAGATGAGGTCATGTGACCAGCAGGTCTCTAAACAATAGTAAGAACTTCAGAGATGAGGTGATGTGACCAGCAGGTCTCTAATCAGTAGTAAGAACTTCAGAGATGAGGTGATGTGACCAGCAGGTCTCTAATCAGTAGTAAGAACTTCAGAGATGAGGTCATGTGACCAGCAGGTCTCTAATCAGTAGTAAGAACTTCAGAGATGAGGTCATGTGACCAACAAGTCTCTAATCAGTAGTAAGAACTTCAGAGATAAGGTCATGTGACCAGCAGGTCTCTAATCAATAGTAAGAACTTCAGAGATAAGGTCATGTGATCAGCAGGTCTCTAAACAGTAGTAAGAACTTCAGAGATGAGGTCATGTGACCAGCAGGTCTCTAATTAGTAGTAAGAACTTCAGAGATGAGGTCATGTGACCAGCAGGTCTCTAAACAGTAGTAAGAACTTCAGAGATAAGGTCATGTGACCAGCAGGTCTCTAATCAATAGTAAGAACTTCAGAGATGAGGTCATGTGACCAGCAGGTCTCTAATTAGTAGTAAGAACTTCAGAGATGAGGTCATGTGACCAGCAGGTCTCTAAACAGTAGTAAGAACTTCAGAGATAAGGTCATGTGACCAGCAGGTCTCTAATCAATAGTAAGAACTTCAGAGATGAGGTCATGTGACCAGCAGGTCTCTAATTAGTAGTAAGAACTTCAGAGATGAGGTCATGTGACCAGCAGGTCTCTAAACAGTAGTAAGAACTTCAGAGATAAGGTCATGTGACCTTATGTCTAGAGGTCCTTTTGCAGGACATACACAATGCACTTTGGGCGGTCATGATAATATGATAATCCGCCATTGATGGCCGGGCACGGAACGTACCCAGCCATTCATTGGTTCTAATTGTACCTGTGTCCTATAGACGCAGGAACAATTATAGTGCAGGAGGGGGTGGCGCTGGCGCCCCCTCTAAGTTGCGCCAGGGGCAAATGCCCCACCTGCCCCCCCTAGCTACGCCCCTGATTTATATTTAGGAACAATTGTCTAACAATGACAGGACCGACTTTACTTGTTTCTTAGGTCTCTATTTTCTATAAAACCGACTGAATGAATGTCATGAATATGATCAACAAGTTTTAGAAAATGTGGAGACTCCTCCAAAGGGTCACAAAGTGTAACGGCCGCCGCCACCGCCGTATATTTACTGCTTCCTGAAGTCCTTTGGCTACTGGTCGGCGCCGCTCCTTTCCTCCGGTCTTCCACGCTGCCATCACTCTCCTCCTGCCTTGTCCACCCACTTCCCCAAGCTATAAGAGGGTTCTGCCCACTGCAATGCCCGAGCTATAACGTTGTATTCTATGTCTTGCTAATAGTACGCTGCTTATTTTTTGTCTTCATTTCCTGTTATTGACCTCTGCCTTTAATTATCCATCTGTCACCCGCCCTGATGTGACCCTCTGCCGCCTGCCCTGACCTTTGATTCTCTTAACCGTGAGTGTACGTCTGCCATATGCCCTAACCTATGCTATACATGACCCTGCATACTGTCTGCTGTTCCTTTACCGTGCCTGGAACGACCTGGGTATACTAACAGCCAAGTCCACATCTCCGTACGGAGGTTAAAGGGTATAAACCTAGTTATATCTTAGACTACGCTGCCCAGATTAGCCCTACACCAAATCCCTCGATGACACAGTGGGTCCACACGTACTCTCTAGGCCCCGTGACAGTCCCACTATCCACGAGCCCAATGACACAAAGTCATCTGTAAGATGCCGGGACTTCTCAGTGACAGACATTATCTTCAAATAGAGAAGACTTGGGGCAGTAGTCAATCTACCCAAGAGCTGACAGCTGCCACCTCTCTCAACCAATCGGAAGATGTAGGAGCCGGGAATCGGGGTGACGGCCAGCCCTCCGCTGCTTTTCCCTTTTATGCCCAGATTCTACTGCAAAACAAGTCACGGGCCCCTATTCTCCCCATTGGTGGGGTTCCCACCTTGCATATATTTCTGTCATATCAATTAAGGAACAGTGCCCTCAGTAAGCAGCCGTGGCGGTAATCATGTAATATTGCAGCGTCTACTACAGGGGAAAGTTATGGCCGGAGAGACCCAGGTGATATGCCGTCCGGGCACATGCTGAGCTAGTCATTCCCTCTGTGTCAGGATGAGGTCATCTCGCCTGGCGGGGACAGATCTCTGGTGACTCCCATTCTCCTGATAGATGAAGGGACCAGGAGTTGGGACCACCACATTTTAGACATATATTTTCGATGAAAACGACTTTAAATGCACAATTTGGTTGCAAAAATGTTCACGTACGCATAGGTTGACTGGAAATACTGAAAAGATAAGATGTAGAAGAAATCGAAAATGACATCATCAATACGATTTAAATTGAAATGAACTAAATCTGGCATAGATAGGGAGAACCAATGACAGTCTAATAATCCAGAATATCTGATTATCCGGTAGTCTTCCGTGTCATTAGTTTTATGGTATGATACTTGTTATCATGTTGGATGGTTTTAGTTATGACTGAGGGGAGGGCTAGTTTGACTGTAGGACATGTCACGTTGGGTTCGTGGACCCACTGGGCCATACCACCTTGGCGGTATGACAGCTGGCCAACAGGGCGCAGGAAACAGTCTATAGTTCATATAGTGTACTTGTGGCAGCTCGGACAGTACCAAGGCAGGCTCGGCTGGGACTAGGCAGCAGGTAGACATCAGGCGTGGAGTAGCAGGACAGGCGTGGTATACAGCACAGCACGACTACAGCTCAGCATGGCACTAGACCAGGATAGCACGGGATACAGGATACAGGAAACACTGGGAACTGGAAAACACTAGGGGACCATTTGCATAGACAAACCTGTATACGACAAACAACGCTCAGGCATGGGTGGAAGGGGCTGGGACCTTCTTATAGCCCAGGGTTCTCTGGGAGCAATTGGCTCAATCTCCCACCTGTGTGCGCTCTGGCTTCTTAAGTCTGGACTGAGCTCGCAAGTGCACCCTGGTGGTCACTGTGGAAAAGGACGGCCATATGTGTAGACATCTCTCCAGAGAAGGGCGTCGACTGGATGGAAGGAGTTCGTGGTCAGCGAACACGGACGTTACAGTATCCCCCCTCTTACGCCCCCTCCTCTTGGGACCAGAACAAGAGAGAAACCTCTTAATGAGGGTAGGAGCATTGAGATTCTCTTCTGGCTCCCAGGACCTCTCTTCTGGACCAAACCCCTTCCAATCTACTAAATAAAAGGTTTTTCCTCTAATCCCTTAAGGACGCAGCCTAGTTTGGACCTTAAGGCTCAGAGCCCATTTTTCAAATCTGACATATTTCACTTTATGTGGTAATAACTTGGGAATGCTTAAACCTATCCAAGCGATTCTAAAATAGTTTTCTCGTGACACATTGGGCTTTATGTTAGTGGTAAAATTTGGTCGATATATTTAGTGTTCATTTGTGAAAAATTGCAAAATTTAGAGAAAATTTAGAAAAAAATAGCATTTTTCAGAATTTAAATGCATCTGCTTTTAAAACAGACGGTTATACCACCCAAAATAGTTACTAGTTCACATTTCCCATATGTCTACTTTAGATTGTCATCGTTTTTTGAACATTCTTTTATTTTTCTTGGACGTTACAAGGCTTAGAACAAACAGCAATTTCTCATATTCTTAAGAAAACGTCAAAAGCCTTTTTTTTAAGGTACCTGTTCAGATCTGAAGTGGCTTTGAGGGGCCTATGAATTATAAATCCCCATAAAACACCACATTTTAAAAACTAGACCCCTCAAAGTATTTAAAACAGCATTTAGAATGTTTTTTTTTAACCTTTATGCATTTCACAGGAATTAAAGCAAAGTAGAGGTGAAATTTGCAAATTTCATTTTTCTTGCTGAATTTCAATTTTATAATTTTTTTTCTGTAACACAGAAGGTTTTACCAGAGAAACACTACTAAATATGTATTGTCCAGATTCTGCAGTTTTTAGAAATGTCTCACATGTGGCTCTACTGCGCTCGTGGAGTAAAACACAAGCCCTAGAAGCAAAGAAGCACCTAGTGCATTTTGAGGCCTCTTTTTTATTAGAATATATTTTAGGCAGCATGCCAGGTTTGAAGAGGTATTGAGGTGCCAAAACAGTAGGAATCCCCCAAAGGAGACCCCATTTTGGAAACTACACCCCTCAAGGAATTCCTTTATGGTTGTTGTTACCATTTTGACCCCACAGGTTATTCACAGCACGTATTTGAATTAGGCTGTGAAATTAAAAAAATGAAATGTTTTCCAATAATATGTCATTTTTGATCAAAATTTCTTATTTTCACAGGGAACAAAATACCCCATTTTGTTGCACAATTTGTTCTGAGTGAAACAATACCCGATTTGTGGTGATAAACTGCTGTTTGGGCCCATGGGAGGGCTCAGAAATTAAGGAGCGCTTTGTGTTCTTTGGAGTGCAGATTTTGCTGGATTGGTTTTCGGGTGCCATGTCGCATTTGCAGAGCCTCAGAGGTATCAAAGCAATGGAAACCCACCAGAAGTGACCCAATTTTGGAAACTACACCCCTCAAGGAATTCATTTATGGGTGTTGTGACCATTTAGACCCCACAGTTTTTTCACAGAACTTATTTGAATTGGGCTGTGAATTAAAAAACAAATGTAATTTTTTCCCATAATATGTAGTTTTGGCTAAAAATTTCTTATTTTCACAAGAAATAATTTTGTTGCCCAATTTGTCCTGAGTGCGGCAATACCCCATTTGTGGTGATAAACTGCCGTTTGGGCCCATGGGAGGGCTCAGAAGGAGAGGAGCGCTATGTGTTCATTGGAGTCCAGATTTTGCTGGATTGGTTTTCGGGGGCCATGTCACATTTGCGGAGCCCCAGAGGTATCAAAGCAATGGAAACCCCCAAGAAGTGACCCCATTTTAAAATCTACACCCTTAAGGCATTCATCTAGAGGTGTAGTGAGCATTTTGACCCCACAGGTATTGTGTAAAAGATGCGCAGCAGATGGTGCAGAGTGAGATTTTCAATTTTCTATACATATATGCCATTTCAGTGTCCAATATATTATGCCTAGCATGTGCCACCAGAGACATACACCCTAAAAATTGTAATGTGGGTTCTCCTGGGTACGGCAATACCCTACATGTGGCTGTTATCAGCTGCCTGGGCACACAGCAGGGCTCAGAAGGAAAGGACCTACTGGGGATTTTCTGGTGCGAAGTCATGTATGCAGAAGCCCCTGAGGTACCAGTAGAGTTGAAACCCCCAAGAAGTGACCCCGTTTTAAAAACTACACCCCTTAAGGCATTCATCTAGAGGTGTAGTGAGCATTTTGACCGGAGACATACACCCCATAAACTGTAATGTGGGTTCTCCCGGGTATGTCAATACCCTACATGTGGCTGTTATCAGCTGCCTGGGCACACAGCAGGGCTCAGAAGGGAAAGATGAGGGGGATAAGCTGTGCGGAGGGCATCAGGGTAAGTAAAACTGGGGTAGATTATAAACCAAGGGATGTATGATCAATTTTAAAACACTCTTTCATACAGAGCTCTGGTTATTCGGGACACGCGTCACATTGATATATTGTGTCCTTCCTTATCCCCCTCTTATAGCAGACTTTGTACCTCTTTTGACTTTTTCCCTTCTTGTCAGTTTGGGGAACTTCTCCTGGATAGTATTGCCCTGGTGCGATGCGTGTGGCCTCGCTTCCAGAAATACTGGGTGCCCCCCCTTCTTGGTCCCTAAAGATTAGGTTCTTGATAATCACCTCTTGAAATTCCAGGAAAGTTCCCGTCTGGCCTGCACATCGATGTAGCACGTACGCATTGTACAATGCCATCTATATGATGTGCCCGGCCGGCTTCTTATACCACACCGCATGGCGCTGTAGGGCTTCAGGACTGGATCTGACAAGTCCACCCCTCTCATGTACCTATTGTAGTCCAGGATGCAGTCGGGTTTGGGGGTCTCTGTACTGGTACCTCGTACAGGTACATGGGCACTGGTGTGACATCTCTCTTGTCCTTGACACACAATATGTTGCTGCTAGAATGTGCCCTGCTCTCACCCCTTCTGAGTGTTTGCCCTGCAGAGTCTTAGGGAGGCCTCTCAGGTTTCTTCTAGCAGTGCCGCAGGACTTCTGGAAGCGAGGCAGTAGAAGAGTGGGACGCTGGTATAAATATTATCCAGGTAGAGGTGGTGACCCTGGTCCAGCAGTGGGTGCACCAAATCCCACACAATTTTTGCATTAACTCCCAGTAAGGGGGGGTGGGGGCATTCTGGGGGCTGAATACTGGTGTCCTTCCCTTCATATATCCTAAATCTGTAGGTATACCCTGATGCCCTCTCACAGCTTATACATCTTCACGCCATACCTTGCCCTCTTACCCGGCAGGTACTGGCGGAATCTACCAAGGACTCATCAATAGAAATACACGTCTCGGGGGTGTATGCTGGGGAAAACCGGGCACTGAAACGGTCTAATAGGGGTCTCCGTTTATACAAACGGTCAAAACTGGGGTCATCTCGGGGTGGGCACGGCTCATTATCAGTATAATGTAAGAAGCAAAGTATTGCCTCTTTCTTTTTTTAGGTTCCAGTTCAGTTCTGAAGTTGCTTTGAGGGGCCCATATATTAGACACCCCCATCAAACACCCCATTTTAGAAACTAGACCCCTCAAATTATTTAGAAAGTTTATGAACCCTTTAGGTGTTTCACAGAAATTTAGAGCAAAGTAGAGGTGAAATTTACATATTTAATTTTTTTGTTAGAAAATCCTTTTTATACCATTTTTTTTATAACACAAAAGGATTTACCAGAGAAACGCAACTCAATATTTATTGCCCAGATTCTGCAGTTTAGAGAAATATCCCACATGTGGCCCTCGGGTGGTAATGGACTGAAGCACCGGCCTCCGAAGCAAAGGAGCACCTAGTGGATTATGAGGCCTCCTTTTTATTAGGCACCATGTCCGGTTTGAAGAGGTCTTGTGGTGCCAAAACAGTGGAAATCCCCCAAAAGTGACCCCAATTTGGAAACTAGACCCCTTGAGGAATCCATTGTAGTTTTCTTGGGGCGCATACAGCTTTTTGATCCGTTTTTATTCTATTTTTAGGTGGCGTGGTGACTAAAAAACCGCAATTCTACTATTGTTTTTTTATTCTATTTTTTTTACACCGTTCACCGTGCGCTATAAATGACATATTCACTTTATTCTGCGGGGCGATACGATTACGGCGATACCAGATGTTTATAGTTTTTTATGTCTTATGGCGTTTGCACAATAAAATACGTTTTGTAAACAATCATTCCCTTTTTGTGTTACCTTATTCTAAGAGCCAGAACTTTTTTATTTTTCCATCAATAAAGCCGTGCGAGGACTTATTTTTTGCGTAACGAACTGTAGTTTTGATCAGGACCATTTTTAGGTTCATGCGACTTTTTGATCTCTTTCTATTCCATTTTTTGAGAGGTAAAGTGACCAAACAATTGTGATTCTGGTATGGGTTATTATTATTTTATTTTACGGCGTTCACCGCGCGGGATAAATATGGAAATAGTTTTGTAGTTCAGGCCGTTACGGAGGCAGCGATACCAATTATGTATAGTTTATTTGTTTATTTATTTATTTTTATTAATAATAAAAGGACTGATAAGGGAAAAAGGGGGATTTTTACTTTTATTACTTTGAAAACTTTTTTTTTGTTATTTTTATGCAACTTTTTTTAAACTTTTTTTAAACTTTATTACTTTGTCCCACTAGGGGACTTGGGGGCAGGAGGCCCTGATCGCAATTCTAATACATGCGTAGTGCAGTGTATTAGAGCAGTCAGCTACTCACTGACAGCAAGCATAGTGGGTCCTGACTTTGGACTGCTTGGACACCCAGTCATTATGCTGCTTGGAGATGAAGTGGCGTAGGTAGTTCTCCAAGATTTGATTGATCATCTCTATCAGACCATTGGACTGAGGATGGTAGGCAGAGGAAAAGTCCAACTTTACACCTAGGAGTCCGCAGAGGGCTCTCCAGAACTTCGAGGTGAACTAAACCCCCCCGATAAGACACAATATGCCGCAGCAAGCTGTGCAGGCGGAAGATGTGTTGGATGAACAGCTTGGCCAGCTGAGGAGCAGAAGGAAGACCGGTCAGAGGAACAAAGTGGGCCATCTTCGGAAATCGATCCATCACCACCACCCAGACAGCACTGCAACCAGCAGAGAGAGGCAGGTCAGTGATAAAGTCCATAGCTGTATGCTGGTCGGGAGCATCGGGCACAGGCAATGACTGGAGCAGGCCAGCAGGTCTGGAGTGAGCGACCTTGTTAGCTGCACACACCGAGCAAGAAGAAACAAAGTCTATAATGTCCTTAGGCAGCGTGGGGCAACCAGAAATGACGGGCAATCAGATCTCGGGTCTTATGGGTCCCCGTGTGACCTACAGTCTAGAGGAGTGTCCCCAGCGGAGACTCCCTCTGTCAGCAGGTGGTTGACAGAGACAATGCAAGATGGATCAATAATGTTCTGTGGAATTTCCATGGTGTCTTCTGTCTCGAAAGACCTGGACAAGGCATCAGCACCTCCAACGAGAACTGTAGAGAAACATCTGGACAATGGGGGATAGAGGCTGACGTGAAGGCATTCTTCAGGTTACTGAATGTAGACTCTGCCTCAGGAGTCCACCTTGGCATTCATGCCGTTCTTGGTGAGGTCAGAGATAGATGTCGTCAGTGAGGAGAAGTTTGGGATGAACTGTCTGTAAAAATTGGTGAATCCCAGAAAGCGCTGTATGGCCCTCAAGCCTTGACGGCGTGGCCATTCCAGGACGGACTTTACCTTTTCAGGATCCATCTCGAGACCTCACGATGTAGCCCAGGAAGGGTAGAGCATCTCTCTCAAACACGCACTTCTCCAACATAGCGTACAGACGATTCTCCCTTAACCGTAGCAGAACTATGATGAGTCATAGGATCCGGTGAATCCAGATTAGGTTGTAAGCCCCACGCAGGTCTAGTTTGGAAAAAATCTTGGCACCACGTATACGATCAAATAGTTCTGAGATCAATGGCAACGGATACTTATTTTTCACCGTGATCTGGTTGAGACCTCGGTAATCGATACAAGGACGAAGAGAAACATCCTTTTTCTTGAGGAAGAAGAACCCGGCTCCTGCCAGGTAGGAAGATTTCCGTATGAAGCCCCTCTCCAAGTTCTCTTTCACATAGGCGGACATGGACAGAGTCTCTGGTAAGGAGAGAGGATATACCCTACCACAGGGAAAGGATGCACCAGGAATCAGCTCGATAGTACAGTCATACGCCCGGTGTGGGGGCAGCATCTCCGCCTCCCTCTTGCTGAAGAAATCCGAAAATGCAGCATAATGACCAGGCAATCCTGCCAATGACTGAGGCAGAGGAGCCTGAGCCAAACTAATCTGTCCCAGGCAATGATTGTGACACTCGGGACCCCACTGGAGAACCTCTCCTGAGGTACAGTCCAGCACTGGGGCAGGTAATCAGAGCCAAGGCAGGCCCAGCAACACGGGGTTAACGGCCTTGGATAAGAGATAGAAGCTCGGAGTGGAGAGCTCCCACTTGGAGCCTAAGCGGCTTGGTCACAGCTATAACTGGGTCTGGCAGAGGTAGTCCATTTACCGATGCAACCTTCAACGGCCTCTCCAGAGGGTAGTGGGTAATTGAAGAAGATCCACCAGGTCTCCACAAATGAAATTAGCAGCGGATAAAGAGTCCAGATATACAGAGACCCAATGCGTTTTCTCGCCGGACACTATGGTCACGGGTATGGACAATTAAGACGGAAGTCCTTTTTTACCCAAGGTTGTCTCTCCTAGCAACCCTAGGCTTTGGGACTTTTGGGGACACAGACGCACAAGATGGCCACTGAGGCCGCAATATAGACAGAGTCCCGAAGTGCGTCTGCGTTGTTTCTCCAGGGTAGATAGCTTACACTGGTCCATCCTCACAGACTCCTTAGGAGGATCGGCACCTGAGGACAGCAGAGGTTGCTGCAAGGGTGGGACCGGACTAGGAAGGCCTCCCTCTTGACGAGCTTCTTGGAGCCGTTCTCGGATCCTCATATCAATCCGGGCGGACAGAAGGATGAGGTCATCCAGGGTAGACGGTAGATCTCAAGCGGCAAGTTCGTCCTTAATCTTAGACGACAGTCCCTGCCAAAATTTAGCCACCAGGGCCTCATTGTTCCACAACAGTTCTCCCGCCAGGGTGCGGAAGTGGATGGCGTACTCGCCCACGGAGGTGTCTCCTTGGCATATGTTTAGCAAGGATGCCGCTGCAGATGAGACCCGTCCAGGCTCCTCAAACACCATGCGAAAAGTCCGGAGAAAGGCAGGGAAGTCACGGGTCTCTGGTCCGTGTCTCTCCCAGATAGGATTCGCCCATGCAAGAGCCTTGCCAGTGAGGAGAGAGATGATGAAAGTGACCCTTGCGCCATCAGACGAAAATGCCCTAGGATACAGGCTGAAGTGGATCTGGCACTGGTTCAAAAATCCATGACAGGCACCTGCGTCTCCATCAGAGCGGTCAGGAAGTGGCAAAGAGAAACGGGGATCAACACTGCCAGGAGGTGTAGTCTGAGGAGCAACACTGCCAGAAGGTGTAGTAGGAGGAAAGGCAGCTTGTGCTTCCTGCCGACGTGCGAGAATGTTCAAGGCCTGGAGGAGTTGGTCCTGTCGAGGGCGGAGGTCCAGCATATCCACCCGCATCTCTTGTGACGTCATCTTGGTCTTGGATTGACCAGCGGGGTCCATGGCCTGACCGTACCGCCTTGGCGGTATGGCAGCTGGCCAACAGGACACAGGTCACAGTCTGTAGTTCGTATAGGGTACCTGTGGCAGCTCGGGCAGTAGCAAGGCAGGCTCGGCTGGGACTAGGCAAAAGGCTGATGTCAGGCGTGGTGTAGCAGGACAGGCGTGGTATGTAGAACAGCACGACTACAGCTCAGCACGGAACTTGACCAGGATAGCACGGGATACAGGATACAGGTACGGGAAATACTGGGAACTGGAAGACACTAGGAGACCATTTGCATAGACAAACTAGGATACGACAAACAACGATCAGGCATGGGAGGATGGGGATGGGACCTTCTTATAGCCCAGGGTGCTCTGGGAGCAATCAGCTCAATCTCCCACCTGCGTGGGCTTTGGCTTCTTAAGTCTGGACTGAGCTCGCGAGCGCACCCTGGTGGTTACTGTGGAACAGGATGGCCGTATGTGCAGACATCTCTGGAGGGAAAGACGTCGACTGGATGAAAGGAGTTCGTCGTCAGTGACCACGGACGTTACAGGACACATGTTGCAACAAACTCCACTCCATCTTGATCATCTTGATTATAATCAGCGGCTGTGTTCTCTGTCATAGCTTTCCTTGGAAATATTAATAAACATAAATGAAAAAAAATTACCAGAAAGATCCAGCCCTCGGCCATCTGCGGTGCTGCGCATTCCAGCAAAATATTAAATGAGGCAAAAATAATAAGTTATGACTTAAATATGTGATAATTACAAGTGCAGACGAGAAAATGTAAGATATAGCACTCAGCCAGTACATAAAACAAATGAGCATTACTGATGTCCCCATAGAGAAACAGGCACCAAATAAAATTACAGAACAGGTGCAATTTATAAACAGTGTTTTGGCGTAACCGCCAGGACATGCAACATCCAGCTACAGCAGACTGCTATTAGCACACCTGGTCACTACGCCGGAGCATCTGCAGGGCTGAATTGCTGCACTTTGATGTATAGATGGCGCTGGATTGGCTGCCAGGCAGCACATTTGCATTGGTGTGACATCCTACTTGGACATTCAATGAGGCATCCTATAGAAATGTCTCACAGAAACCATTATAGTGCCGGCGAGAGTGTTTTAGTACTAGATGTCACCATTCTTAGTCTTAAGCGAATCTCCACCTTTTAACACCAAGTTGTATCCAACATACCCTATATGGACAAAAGTATTGGGACACCTGCACATTCCACCTACAGGAGCTTTTATGACATCCCATCATAAATCCATAGACATTAATATGGAGTTGGTCCCCCCCCCTTGCAGTAAAACATCTTCCACTCTTTTGGAGTCTTTCTACAAGATTTTGGGGTGTCTGTGGGAATTTTTGCCCATTCATCCAGAAGATCATTTGGAAGGTCAGACACTAATGTTGGGGGGAGGGGCCTGGCTTGTAATCGCCGTTCTAGTTCATCCCAAAGGTGTTGGATGGGGTTGAGGTTAGGACTCTGTGCTGCCAGTCAAGTTCTTCCACACCAAACTCCCCTAACCAACCAACCAACCAACCAACCAACCGTGTCTTTATGGAACTTGTGCACTGGGGCGAAGTCATGGGGGAAAGAAAAGACTGAACGCCAAACAATTCACACAAAGTTGGAAGCTTAAAATTGTTCAAAATGTCTTGTACGCTGAAGAATTAAGATTTCCTGTCACTGGAACTAAGAAGCCGATCCCTGAAAACAATCCGCATTATCCCTCCTCCACCAAACTTTACAGCTGGCACAATGCAGTCAGGCGGGTAACGTTCTCCTGGCATTCACCCTGGCTTTTCCGCTGCTCCAGAGTCCAGTGGCGGCGGCTTTACACCCCTCCATCTGACGCTTGGCATTGCGCTTGGTGATGTAAGCCTGGCATGCAGCTGCTCGGCCTCCATGCCCTGAAGCTCCCGGCACAGTTTTCGTGCGGATGTTAATACCAGAGGAGGTCTGTATTCTGCAGTTATTGATTCAACAGAGCGTTGGCGACTTTTATGCACAATGCTCCTCCGCACTCGGTGACCCAGCTCTGTAAACACAAATCTATTAGAAAGCTGCAGAACTTTTCATTATACAATGATTAAACTTTATTTAGTTAACACTGGACACCTTAAAATTTCCTATAATATTCCCTGAAGACTTTTTACAACCCAGGCCTGACATAAATAACTATTGCATTCTAATTGTAACGAGGCTGCAACATAAATATCTCAGACAGATAACCCGTATATTTATGGAAACAGACGACAGGACTTTCACTTCCTGCACCTCTCGTCATCTAAACTCCACCGTTCTCCGTTTCTGAAATATTCCAGATTCCCAATGTTATGATGAATGGGCCTTTTGTGAGAATTACCAAAATGACATTATAACAAGAGCTGGAAACTGTCATGCTGCAAAGGGATGGGATTCAGATCACATCATCCAAGCTCAGTATATCTAGAAATCTCCAAAATAGAAACAACGTTGGAGTCCAGCGCCAAAAGGATGTACAGGTCCATGGTGGCTATAATTTAAAGGGCCACTCAACTTTAGAATTCATACTGCACCATCTCAACCAAGATGTTATTTCCTGGGTAAGCCCTGAAAGGTGAGGTTTAAAAAGGTCAGGGAAGATCTTGTATTCAGCATCGAGCTATATAACATCATATTCTCTTATATATTCAGTATATGTAAACATGCTAATTGCAGTTAACGGGTGAACCCTTTCTGATGTACAAATTTCCTCTGGCAAAGCCCTTCGGGGGCGTAGCTGCCAAAGTGACCTCAGGGGTGGAGCTATAGGGGGTGTCGATGTAGCAGTTGTACCTGGGCTTTGTTTCCTGAAGGGGTCCAAAAGCCCGTCTGTCAAAAAAGAAGATACGAGCATTGTACTGTATATGATACATGGTAGGTGGGGGAAGCCATTAAAAATTTCTCAGGAGCTTCTCTTATTGGAACTCTTATTTTCTCCATGTTGTTATTGGAGGTCCCAATAGAGAGAATCCAAACAGAGTAATCCAACAGTTGAGATTCCCCATTTGACAAGAAGTTTTAACCTTTCTGTCTGGAATGTTTCCTTCCCCTCCCGGTCTTCTAGAAGTCTTCTCCTGACTGGTTGGCCAGTCTCCTGCTTTCCTTTTGTTTCTAAGCTCTTGGCATACTTTCAACAATCCTCTGCCCAATATTTGATAGACCACTTATCTAGATAGGGGAAGCGAACAAACCAGGTCTGGACACCTCTACTTGAAGTTTCCTATGATCTCTTGACAGCTCAAGTTAACGATCAATTAGGATAAAAAATTGTGGACAAGAGGTGGTCCAAGATCGGTTATGGTCAGAAGTCTGAGGTCAAAGAATACAAAGGCATTGTGTAACGCTCAGTATTTGACTATAAGCCAAAGAGTATACCTGGATGATGGTCCACGGCTAGCATAGTCGGTTCTTGGGTGATGTCTCAGGAGCAGTGATGGAAAGTAACACAGCATAGCGGGGAACAGACTTCAGTGACAATATGCGATCTTGTAGGACACGGAGTTGCACTTTAGCGCAGGAGACGTTTTGACAGCAGGCAAGGAAGATGAATGACATACACTATTCTTACCTTTGCGCAGGCTAACCTGATGTGCGGAGTACAAGTAATCCTTACAGTAGCAAGGAGGTTTGGACTTTGTCGGTAAGATTCCCAGGTCGCGGTCCCCAGGATAATCCCCAATTTACTGTCGGGCTGCAGATGGTGGGTATAATTACTATCGTGATCAAACAGATCAGTGTCGGTAATAGACGGGCAACATCAGGTCCATGACTCAGTATCAGGATGCCAGCTCAGGCTTAGACCAATGGTCTCTACACAAATGATCAGCTCAAGAGTCAAGATGAAAGTCAGGCCAAACACAGGGTAGAGAAAACGCCAGGATCTCACCACCAGGGCTAAGAATCAAGCACGGAACTTCAGGAGCTGTTCACGTTTAAGGTCACTAATCGATGACCTAAACCATCATGGCCGAACCTCGACACTGAATCTGAGAAGGGAGCGGTGGCATCGCCCTAGGCGATGGGACGCTATAGCTCCAAAACAAGTCAACGAGCATCCGCTGGACAGATGGAGCTCCAAGGCGGGTCCGGTCAAGAGGCTGAATCTGCAGTAGACAAGTCTTGATTATGAGCATCCAGGCTAAAACATGTGCACAGATCACAAAATATAACAAACTTTTCCTGCTCTGTAGATGAATTATAAGCTGCTTACAAATTCCTGAAGCAATTTGTGACCAAGAATGGATCCGATTGTCATGTCCGTGGCTGCGGGCTGTCAGCTCCGTTCTTCCCCTGACAGCCGCAGCCACGAGTCGGCAAGCGCTGGCCCCAGCCTCCTCCTCGTGAGAAGCCAGCGCTCACGTATACTCACCAATGCCAGATCCCGCTCTTAAAGGGGCAGCGCGCACACCGGACCTTGTTCCTGAATTTTGGCCCGTGAGTACTCTGAACTATAAGAGGGGTCCAGCCCCCTAGTTCTATGCCTGAGCTTTGTTGTTGTATTCCTAGTCTGTCTTGCAAATGGCCCTCTAGTGTTTCCTGCTCCCAGTGTTTCCTGTTCCTGTTCCTGTAACCTGTATCCTGATCTAGTGCTCTGCTGAGCTGTTGCCCTGCTGTGCTGTCTTCTACGCCTAACCTGATTCTCCACACCTGACGCCCACCTGCTGCCAAGTTCCGGCCTAGCCTGCCTTGTTACTGTCCGAGCTGCCACAGGTACCCTATACGAACTATAGACTCTGACCTGCGTCCTGTTGGCCAGCTGCCATACCGCCAAGGCGGTACGGCCCAGTGGGTCCACTAACCCCTCGTGACACCGATCTACCAAAGCCTAGACTGGATTCTGTTCTATGTGGAAAAAGACCTGGGAAGTCTGGCATGAACCCAAGGATGGGCCCAATAGATCTCTCCATTGTGCTTGTCTCGTCTCAGCGAGGGAACAATCGTGCACTTTAGCCCCCTTCTCGGCCACACAACCGTGGGCCATACTGCTCGGGCACATAACCAAACATAAAAACCAACATACTATCAGAAAATAAAACCTTCATTGCCCGCCGCCTCTCCTGTTTACCACGTGTCATCCCCCCCAGTCCTCCTTTTAGAAGTCTGTTGCATCCATTTCCTGTCCCTCGCTGTCTACACTCCCCCCTTCTACACCCTATCTCAGGCATGTATGGAAGTCCTATTGCATAATATCCCCAGCCAGCCTCCTCCTCTGATACCATGTAGTGGGTTGGAAGCAGGTATGTATTTTATCTTTTACTCGTTGGGGTAGTAGAGAAATAAAGCCCTCCCAGATCTGAAAGAAAGTCTTAACCCTTTTTTCCTTCTGGTGTGAAGCCTCCACCCAATCCACCTTCATCATGAAGGATAATTTTTCCAGGAAAACCTGAAGTTGTGGGGCCTGGGTGTGGTTCCACACTTGCAGTATTGCCTTCCTGCCTGCTGCTGCCAATAAATGTAGGATGCGAAGTTCGTGTCGGGTATGATCCTGTGTGCCTGTTTCCACATACCCCAGTATTGCCCATTGGGAGGTCAAAGCAAACTGCCCCGTCATGTTGGTCTTTGCAAAGTCTCCAACCCTCTCCCAGAACTCCCAGATACGAGGGCACGCCCATAGGCAGTGGTACAAGTTTGCCTCCGTCTCACCACATTTAAAACAGTCCGAGGTCTCATACAGTCCCATCCTGTGGCCCCTTTGGGGTGTAATATATGCTCGATGGGCCACCTTGAGCCACATTTCCACATATCTTGCTGAGGGCAAGAATTTATGCGCAAAGATTGTGGCCTGTAGTATAACTGTAGGGGTTAAAGTCGCATCGTCCGCCTCCCATTTCGCTAGGCCTGAGTCAGGGGTACTATATTCTATGGAGGGATGGAGAAATTTGTACAATCTAGATATTCTCGCAAGATGTGTTCCTGGCTCTAGTATCAGTGATTTAAAAGGGGAAGTCCATTCCTCCGGTGAAATGTGACCCAGCACCACCTGCGCATAACTCTGGGCCTGTATATAGTTAAAAAAGGGGAGAGAGATGTGTGGGTATTTAATTTGTAAGTCCTGTAGGGAGAGCATTGTATGGAGCGTGGGATGCAAGAGGGCCCCCAAGGAATTAATACCATTATCGTGCCAAGAGGTAAAAATACGGTGTGAGGTACCCTGCTGAAACCGCAGGTTCTTGACCAGGGTCAGTGCTGGTGAGAATTGAGTGTTTAGGTGTAGTATGTGGCGGATCTTATGCCAGGTCCTCCAAATTGTAATTATGAGTGGGTTGACCCTAGAGTCAGTAGGCAACATGTCATATGGGAGATGTAGAAGGTTTATAAGGGATATCCCCGGGGTAAAAGACTGATCCACCTGAGGGGTAGTGTAGTATGAGGTGCCTTGTGCCCAGTCCGATATCACCCTGGCCAACGCCGCCAGATTATAAGTCCTAATGTTGGGGAAGTTCAGACCGCCGTTAGACCTGTGTTGTTGTAAAACATGAAACGGGATTCTCGGCCGGCCCCCCGCCCAGATAAATTCCCTGTAGAGTTTATTTATAAGCTTTTCATCCTTCGGTCTCAAATACACAGGCAGGGATTGAAAAAGATAAAGAAGTTTACGGAATTCCACCATTTTCAGTAAATTTGCCCTGCCCATGAATGAGAGAGAGAAGTGTTGCCAAGATTTCAATGTGGATTCTAAGGCTACAAGATATTTAGAAATATTGCAGTTATAAAGGGTAGAAGGCGCTCTAGTGATCTCAACTCCCAGGTATTTTATCGAAGAAATGCACCATTTCAGGGAGAACTGCGATGACCATAGGGGCGTGCAAGGGCCTTTTAGAATTAGGGCTTCACTTTTATCCACGTTCAGGGTGTAGCCGGAAAGTTTCCCCAGCGTTTGTAGTTCCTCCAGGGCCCGGGACAAAGTGTGTCTGGGGTCCTTGAGCACAAGAAGAAGATCATCCGCATATGCCGTCATCTTCAGTTCGTATCTCCCCAGATGTACACCCCTGAACGTGGATGACATGGAAATGTGGTATAATAGGGGGTCTAATGACATGTTGAATAGGATAGGGGAGAGGGGACAACCCTGTTTTGTGCCCCTGAATAAATCTATCGTTTGAGAAAGGTGTCCGTTAATAAATAGGTTTGTAGTGGCCTGCGTCTGTAAGGAGTGCAGGTACGTCAGAAAGGTCTGACCAAAATTCCTACCCCGCAGCGTTTCGTTTAAAAAGGGCCAAGAGACCTTATCAAAAGCTTTTTCAGCATCTAGACTGAGTAGCATGGTCGGAAGTTGGTCAGCCTCCTGTGCCCGCACTGTCGCAGCAATCACCGCCCGGATGCTTTTAGAGGAGTATCTGCCAGAGACGAACCCCATCTGGGAAGGGTGGGCGATTGCGGGAAGGAATGTCTGTATACGATTAGCTAAAATTTTAGACAGGAGTTTATAGTCCTGATTGAGCAGGGAGATAGGTCTGTAGGACTGGGGTAAGACTGGGTCCTTATTTGGTTTAGGGATAATTATGGTTCGAGAGTCAAAAAACGAGTCTACTACCAGGTTGTTGCGGTAAATGTCGTTGAGTAAGCGAGTTAGATGTGGGACTATGTCTGGGGATAGCATCTTGTAGTACTCACTCGGAAAACCGTCTGGCCCTGGGGATTTGTGGTTGTGTGAAGAGGAGATAGCTAGGCGGACTTCCTCTTCCGAGATGTCCGCCTCTAAAAGCGTGTTTTGTTCCTCAGAGACCCTAGGCATGGAAAGAGTTTCCAAAAAGGCCTTCACTTTTGACATATCAGTGGGAGCTGCCCTGTAGAGGTCTTCATAGTACTCCGCAAATATTGCTTCAATTTTCTCAGTTTCCGAGTGTAGTGCCCCTGAGCGTGTATCCCTTGCCGAAAGCACACGGCCCGTGTTGCGTGGGGGTCGCGTGAGATATGCCAATAGGGATCCTACCCTGTTGCCCCACCTGTAAAATTTGTTTTGGGAGGTCTTCACCTGCCACATTGCGTGCCCCTGTAAGAAAGTGTTCAGTAGGCCCTGCGCATCTAAGAATTCTTTTTTAGAGTCAGGGGTGGGGCTGCCCGCGTGTATGGATTGTGCTCTAAGGAGATTAGATTGTAAATCGAGAAGTTGTGTCTGTGTTTTCTTACGTTTTAAGTTTACATAACTTATTATATGCCCCCTCATCACTGCTTTAGAGGCCAACCATATCAAGGCTACATCATCTAGCTGCTGGCTGTGATCTTGGATATAGTTATTCCAGTGTGTTTTTAGATAGCTTCTGAAGTCCTCTGACTCATAAAGGTATGATGGGAATCTCCACAGATTCGTCCGGGGCATAGGGGGCAGCCCCTCTAAGGTTAGGGATACAAGGGCGTGATCTGATATGGCGATGGGTCGGATATCCGTCCGTGTCACTCTTGAAAACAAGCCTGTAGTGAGCATTATGTAATCGATTCTGGAAAAAGAGTCGTGTACTGCAGAATAAAAAGTATAATCTCTCACTTGTGGATTATGGAGTCTCCAGGGGTCACATAAGGAGAGATGTTCCATGAAGAAGGCCATCTGCGAACTGGGAGGGGAGTCAGCATGGTCTCCACCCGATCTATCGAGGGGAGGGTAAGAAGCTAAATTATAGTCTCCAGCCACAATCAGGTCCGAGCATTCCCATTGCAACAAGAATTCCAGTAGTTTGGGATAAAAACCGTCAGTCGTCAGGTTGGGGGCGTAAATGTTAAGAAGAGAGTACGATTTGTCAGCTACAATAAGTCGGATGTACACAAAACGGCCATCGGGGTCAGAATACCTATCTTGGATGGAGTATGGCAGGCCTTTCCTGAAATATACAGCGACCCCACGTGTCTTGGTGGAGTACGTGGAGACCACTGGCGCATCTAACCAGGATGCCCGGATAGGAACATAGTGGTCCGTTCTCCAGTGAGTTTCCTGCAAACAGATGATATCTGCGCGTTGGCGCTTTATATGTGCGAGCACTTTGAGCCGTTTTTCAGGGGTATTCAGACCTGCCACATTCCATGACACTATGTGTAGGGTGGGGGGTGTATGAGACTCATGTGATGTGCTTATTAGGGTACTCATCCTGTGTCTAGACGTATGACTTCTGTCAATATGATCCAAACGCTATTACGACGCCACTTCCCGTGCCAGCGAGCGCGAAGTGTAGTCAGCATACAAGAACGGGGGGACTGTTTCCGGTCACAAGAGGCTACAGGTAACCTAAAAGAGAGAGGCGGCAAGCATGAAAACCTAACCAAAAAAAAACTAAATAACATCATCATACCAGTAAATACATTACATTGAGTAAGGTGGGTACTATAAACCCTCCCCCATCTACAGGCGAAAAAACACAGATAGCTTCCATAGAGCAAACCAAGGATGTCACGACCCATTTAACCAACAAGAAGCCAATAGGCCAGAAAGTGAACAGTCTCCGCCACAGTATAATGAATACATATCAGTCCGCCACCGCTGGAGGATATCTTCTGGCAGCTTCCTCCGGGGAGTCGTACAGCCGGGCCCGACCATTCTCCACCACACGTAATTTTGCCGGATATAGCAGCTGAAAACGGATATTGTGGTCATGGAGATGTTTACAGATTGGTGTGAAAGCTTTGCGCTTCTGGGACACTTGAATGGAAAAGTCCTGAAACATTAGGATTTTGTGTCCTTGAACCCGAAGCTCTGGGGCCTGTCTGTACGCCCTGAGGATCCTTTCTTTAACTGTCCAGTTATGGTAGCAGGCTATGACAGCCCTCGGCCTGCCCCCTCCACCCTGGTCTCTCCTCTGTCCCAGGCGGTGGGCCCGCTCAATGGACAGGGGATCTTCCGGCGTTTGAACTCCAAGAGCCCTGGGCAGATCAGTAGACAAATACTTGGCAAGTGTTTCCGCCGTAACCTCCTCCGGGATACCAACGAATCGCAGGTTATTGCGCCTTTCTCGATTTTCCAAATCATCTGGTTTTTCTTGCAGTGTGTGAATAAGGGAATCTTGATGGGTGGTTAGACCCTCCAGACGAGTCACCTCCGTCTCACAGGACATGGTTCTGGTCTCCAAGTCCCCCAGCTTCTGGGAATTTGCGGTCACCTGAGCCAGCACCGTGTTAATAGAGGATTGTAGAAGGTCCAATCTTTTGTCAAAGATAGGGATGATGAGGCGGCATACCTCTTGTGCCACTTCAGTGGCCTGGATGTGCATTAACGATACTTGGGAAGACGGACTCGGAGGCCCTGAAAGATTTGGTGGTGTTCTGTCTCCAGACACTGACTCGCCGGAAGGCGTCTCCTGGTGTGATTGTGCGGCTGCCACGGCCAGGCCCTTTGATGAGCCCTTTCCATTTTTCCGCTGTGTAGACTGCATCGTGGAGGCTGTCGCGGTAGAAGGAAGCGCCGTCGAGGAGGATTGGGTGGCTCTAGCCTGCCCAGATTTATGCAAGTACTTGTCCATCCAGCAGATGGTAAAGGCCAGGCGGGCCGAGAGCTTTTATATACGGGATAAGTGCACTGTGGGGGAGGGCCGCTCAACTCACATATACAGCGGCATGAAGATCATCAAAAGCAGGAGAGGGTCCCCCAGAAGACCAAACACACGTCCCAGGAGGGATTTTCTATGGTTATTCCCACCGCTCTTCACAGGTCTCACCCCAGGATGTCTAGGCAGTAGGTGAGATAGTGGCTATGTCAGCAGAAAGTTGTAAATTAGGCATCCATACAGCGTTTCAGGGTATGATTTGCCACGCAGACTTTGTCCCCTCTCAGTGGGAAGTGGGTGCAGGGATATAGAGCAGTCCTGTGTTATGTGGGGTGTTATGAAGTCCTCAGCAGCCTGCAGGGTGTATTCGCTGTGTAGCAGGGTCTACTACCGTGTTTCCCCGAAAGTAAGACAGTGTCTTACTTTCTTTTTATCCCCAAAAGCCCGACTATGTCTTACTTTCGGGGTATGTCTTATATTGTAAAAAAATTGTCGAATTTTTTTTTTTTTTTTTTTCACAAACTTTATTTAACTGTTTTACATTTTTTTTTTTAGTCCCACCAGGGGACTTCACTATGCGATGTGCCGATCGCATATATAATGCTTTGGTATACTTAGTATACCGAAGCATTATTGCCTGTCAGTGTAAAACTGACAGGCAACCTATTAGGTCATGCCTCCGGCATCGCCTAACAGGCAGATGCTGAAGGCAGACCTGGGGGTCTTTGTTAGACCCCCGGCTGTCATGGAAACCCGACGGCGACCCGCGATTTGTTTGCGGGGGCGCCGATCGGGTGACAGAGGGAGCTCCCCCCTCTGTCAAACACATTAAATGCCGCTGTCACTATTGACAGCGGCATTTAATGGGTTAAACTGCCGGAATCGGCGCGCGCTTCGATTCCGGCAGTTGCAGCAGGAGCCAGGCTGTGTATAACAGCCGTGCTCCTGCCGCTGATGGAGACGTATGGAGAGGGGGGCGGCGCGGAAGTGGGCAGGAGGCGGCAATACCCCCGTGTTTCCCCGAAAGTAAGACATATGTCTTACTTTCGGGGTACGGCTTATATTAGCCGACCCCCCTGAAACCCCCGATACGTCTTACAATCGGGGGTGTCTTACTATCGGGGAAACACGGTAGCAAGGGGATAGGGAGATATGTGCCTCCTCCCCCCCCCGTTTAACTTATCTGTGCCGGTCCGGATCGGCTTGCCCACCGACTCCCTTCTCTCCTCGGTGTCCTCCTGCGGCAGCGTCCTCACATCCAAGCCCTGCCATGGGCCGGGAAGCAGGCGTTTAGGTCCGCGGGCCGCCCGTGCTCTGCGATCTCCCGCCTGCAGTGGAAGCGCCACGTGGTCCGCTCTCCAAGATGGCGGGGTCCAGCCTCACCACCGCGCGCGGCGTCTCTGTGCCCACTCTCCGGGCCGACTTCCAGTGCCCTTATGTCGCTCCCGCGACTCAGCAGACCGGGCTCCTCTGCTCCTGGCCGAAATCCACGCTGTGCAGCTCCGGTTTCTCGTCCGCCGGGCCGAGTTCTTAACAGCCTGCGGGAGCTCAGCTAAAATGCGGCCACCTTGATGCCCCGCCCACCGGAAAACCGGGCCCAATAGATCTGTATTGGTGCTAGTCTGGTGGGCAAAAACACAGGATGTACTGAATCAGAAGAGTCAACAGAATCAGGCACAGAAGACCGAGGTTGCAAGGCTAGAAGTCTTTGTGTCTTAAGAACACCCCAAGTTTGACCAATTTCGACATCAGAAATAGAGGAGGGACTGTGACAACCTTTCTGCATTTTTCGTGAGTTGTCAAGGAGATAAAATAGCGGTCTAGTTTTGTTTTTTTTTAGTAAGGAACGATGATGTCATAAATCCATAAGTGAAAAGTAAAAGGAGTGTGTGGACAAACTAAGAGTCCACTGTCAATATAGAAGAGTCATTATTTTCTTTGGGTGGAGTTCCCCTTTTAACTTAAAGGGGGTTTCCAAAATTTTGAAAAACATAAGTATAAGACATGCATTGGCAGGTGACCAAAGTCAAGTGGTGATATCAGTATGGACAGCTCATCACTCCTTTAGTTAGACCAATATCACTGCAGTAATGTGACCATAACACCTGAACCCAGGATCGTAGCTGGGGAAAGACTGTCAGGGTAGGTGCACCGGGCTTTGGGTGTCAGGGTGTGCCAACAAGCCTCTTTGCCTCGTCCAGGGTATTTAGATATAGGTCTAGGGCATCTTTGCCTGGGTGAATAAAAGCTTGGACCTTCTCTGGTCCTTATAAACCATTATAAAGGTTCTTAGGAGATGTAAATTCGGTTGAATATAACGAGTATGAGTGTTGGGGCCACAATTTTTCTTTCTTATTTTCCCTTTTTTTTTTTACGAATGACCTCAGCACCAGAAAAATATCTCGGAGGCTGAGATCCTGTCAATGAAAAAATTCTTTATTAAATTTAAAAAAACCAACATAGGAATCAAAGGCTTCTTAGATGTCCGCAATGTCTGGTAATTACTAACAATCCTGGGCAGCTCGTACAAAACTCCTGTAATCCAAACCATCCAGTCTGCACACACACTGAACTCAATCCCGATGGACGCAGCTTCTTCCTGCAGACTTCGAGGATCAGCACTTACGTCCTTATTTTGGAAATGTCGTTGCAATCTCATGGGCTCTCTGTCATGTGCCGTAAATGGGATTCCAGCTATATATTAAAATTAGATTAAAATTCCCCTTTTACTAGTACAGCCTGCCAGCGCCTCAGTGTTTCTAAGCCCCAGACATTGAGAAACGTCTCTGCATTTGATATTAACCTGAAGTTCAACGTATTTTATGAAACAAAGGTTTTAAACTTCTAGCTCTTGGACGGAATGTAACTCTCGGCAATCAATTGGACTTCTTGCATGACATCTGAATAAACAGGAGTCCAGGCAATAAACTCGACTCTGCTCAGGATGCAGCAATATTGGCCCTACAAGTCCTATATGAGGAGGGATGGTCAAAGTCGACAAGTTCACGGGGCTCACAAAGGTTGGAGGAGCTTCCAACGTCAATGATAACAACGAAAAGAGTCACTCAAACAGTCCAGCTTGGAACTTTATGGATCTGCCTCTTGTTAAAGATTTGTAAAAAAGTGACCATTGGGTCTAAGGGTCTGTTCACACGCAGGGACCAAAAACTTCTGAAAATACGGAGCTGTTTTCAGGAGAAAATATCTCCTGATTTTCAGACGTTTTTGTAGCAACTCGCGTTTTTCGCGGCATATTTTACGGCCGTTATTGGAGCTGTTTTTCAATGAAAAACGCCTCCAAAAACGTCTCAAGAAGTGACATGCACTTCTTTTTCGTAGGCGTCTTTTTATGCGCCGTATTTTGACAGCGACGCGTAAAATTACGCCTCGTGGGAACAGAACACCGTAAAACCCATTGCAAGCAATGGGCAGATGTCTGTAGGCGTATTAGGGGCGTGTTTTTCAGGCGTAATTCGAGGCGTAGAAAGCCCGAATTACGTCTGAAACCACTGCGTGTGAACATACCCTATCAGTCCTACTACAGTGTTAGAATATAGAGCTCGGGACAACGGATGGGCTATCTCACCAATGGATGATGTTTTCGGTCATTTACTTACACAGTGGTTTATTCATGACCTGCCTAGGTAGAGTCGTGCGTTAACCTTAGATCATCCTATCCCCCCACCCCCACATTAGTAAAGACACGTGACACCGAGGTTGGATGTGAAATGGCCACAGCAGCCGTTTATTAATTTTACAGTTTTATAAAAACAATTTAAATCCGAAACATTCGGATAACTAGTTAGGAATCCACCCGAGAATTCCTCCTAATAATTCACATGACCCAACATGGGTCAGAATCGTAAATAACAATTTAACGTTAACATTAACCCGAGCAGAGGAAGTCCTTGAAGCCCCTTCAGATGTTCCTTTTTAAGAACACACCGAATTAGCCATCTGCAAACCACCAATTACCTCCAGCCGTAAACCAGCTCGGAAG
This sequence comes from Rhinoderma darwinii, assembly GCF_050947455.1. Lineage (NCBI taxonomy): Eukaryota > Metazoa > Chordata > Amphibia > Anura > Rhinodermatidae > Rhinoderma > Rhinoderma darwinii. The sequence goes on from NW_027461696.1 coordinate 435,587, forward strand.
CACCGTTCACCTCTGCAGATGGCTCCAACCACTAGAAGTCCACTTCAAGGGGATAACACCCGATGAAGCCCTCAAGTGATATACCGACCACTAGAAGTCCACTTCAAAGGGATAACACCCGATGAAGCCTTCAAGTGATATACCTTCTACCAGAAGACCACTTCAAAGGGATAACACCCGATGAAGTCTTCAACCATGTACCTTTTTTGGGGGACGCATACCCCCGATGCGACCCCCCCACCATTTTGTACTGACTGGCCTCAAGGACTCCCCCCGCACAGCGAAACAGGCCTTGACCACCTTAAGCCTGTGAGTTCCTCCACACCACCACCGCCCTTTCTATGCCTTCTGCTATCGCCAAGCTCCAAAGATCAATGCCAACCTCGGTCAGATGAACCCCGTCACTCCTCCAGAAATTCCCCACTCCTGACTCCAAATCCCTATGCCTCACGCAAATGCCCCCGTTTCTTGCCACAAAACGGGACACCGCCCGGTTAACTTTAATGCGAGCCTTATTGACTCTCTCCACAGATCTAGCTAACCGCCAATGCTTTCTTGGGACTATGTCCGACCACACTATCACCAACTTGGGATAAGATACCCACAAACACAACATATCATGTTTGATATCCCGCACCAACTCACGAAAGGGGCGGACTCCTAAGTCATTCCCACCCACGTGCAACACTAAGACCTCCGGAACCCTATCAAGCCGCGCATATGTCTGGAATTCCGCCAACACCCTGCTCCATGACATACCTCTAAAACCCAGCCAATGCACAACCGCGTCCTGTCGCGGAATGCGCAACTGGCGACCATCCGGGCGGACGTCCGCCCTCAAAGCCCCCCAGTGCACGTACGAATGACCCATCAACCACACCAAACACGGAGGCGAATCTGAAACGGAAAACACAGTTAGGCACCACCATATAACATTTGTAAAGCGTAAACAACAAAATTATAACATATGGGGGCGGACATAGGACTTAAACCTTTTAGACTCCCAACGACCAATACGCCTCACCCCCTCATCATCCAACCCCCAGCGCCCCGCTTCCGTTGCTGCGCCAATCCTGAAGGAATGAGATGAATATGAGCCTGCCGCAACACCAACCGCCGTCAAACATTTTTTAAATACAGCTCCAAACTGAAACCTGGACAAAAACGACCCGTCCACATGACGCAACAAAGGCAAATCTGGAGACCCCCTGTTTTTCGTAAAACCCCGCATGCACTCTACTGGGCACATGACCGACCCCGGGAGGGCGAACAAAACTATCAGTTTACCCTTCCCTACTTGGTCAGTTTTAGATCGACGCAACCATACCTCCAGCCGGTCTGCGAATAGGCTCACCTCCCCAGATCTCAGCCCCCCTGCCTGTTTGGTACTTGGCGACACCAACTCACCTATTCTAAATGCTCCAAAGAACGCTAACGAAAAAGCCAACCGAAACAAATCCATTTCGTCTGAAGAACGACAGACCGATGCTAATGAACCGCCCAACGAGCTAAGCAAAGCAAACGACACCGGCCTTCTACTATCCGCCTCCACCCTACCTCGGCGCAACCCCTTCAAAGCCTGCGATACCAGAAATTCCTTCGATACATCCTGAAAGCCCCGCAACTTAAACCCAAACGCCACCGCAGATATGAACCGGTTCACCTTCGCTACTGAAAACCCCGCCTCCCAGGCGTCCCCTAACCAGTACAAAAGTGCCACCAACCTGTCTCTATCCGTATTGACGTCACCCAACTCTCTTACCCACTCCTCCCACTGCCTCCAACAAGCAGCATAAGCACTCCACGTCGTGCGCGCCAAAGACCTTTGTAACAGCTGTTCTATGGGACCGATACCAGATCCCAAAGATGCTCCGGACAAGCCAAACCGAGACGTTCCGCTCCCGGTGCCAATTGCCGAAACCGGTCCCACTGCGAGCGAGAAAGAGCATCAGCGATACAATTCCGTACACCCGGGACATGCACCGCCACCACCCACGCGTTCAACGACAAACACACCAACACTAAATGTCGCAACAATTGAACTACCGGAGGAGAGGACGCCGTGATGTTATTAATGGCAAGCACCACCCCCATGTTGTCGCAGTAAAAACGGACCTTCTTATCCCTGAGCCTGTCCCCCCAAATGGTAGCCGCCACCACGATGGGAAACAGCTCGAGCAGGGCCAGATTCCGTGTGAGTCCACTGGACACCCAGCTAGCCGGCAATTGACCTGCGCAACACGGACCTCCCCCGTAAGCTCCAAAACCACCCGCCCCAGCCGCATCCGTGAAAATATTCAAATCACTCGTATCCTGCGCTGGGGCCATCCATAGCGAGCGACCATTGTACTGGCCCAAGAAGTCATCCCAAACCTGAAGATCAGCTCGGTGCTCCTCCTTGAGCCGCACAAAATGATGCGGCGCACGCACTCCCGCCGTTGCCGCCGCCAACCTCCTACCAAACACCCTCCCCATCGGCATAATCTGGCAGGCGAAATTCAACTTCCCCAGCAGCGACTGAAGCTCCCTCAGCGTCATTTTCTTCATTCTACAAGCCCGTCGAACCTCCAGCCTCAAAGCACCCAACTTATCCGCCGGGAGACGACACTCCATTGCCACCGAGTCTATTTCGATTCCCAAAAAACAAATCATCGCTACCGGGCCCTCCGTTTTTTCCGGCGCCAAAGGAATCCCAAAATCCCTCGCCACCTTCTGTAGAGCATGAAGCAAATTACCGCAAACCGGCGAACCCCCCGGGCCAACGCACAAAAAATCATCTAAGTAATGGATCAACGAGTCGACCCCGGATACTCCCCTCGTTACCCGCTCCACGAAGCTACTAAACGCCTCGAAGTATGCACAAGAAAGGGAACACCCCATCGGAAGGCACCGATCCACGTAAAAAGCCCCATTCCAAAAACAACCCAACAGCCGTTGGCTTTCTGGATGGACCGGCAACAACCTGAACGCCGCCTCGATGTCAGTTTTTGCTAGCAGCGCCCCAGGACCCGCAGCCCGCACTAACCCCACCGCCTTATCGAATGAGGTATAAACTACGGAGCACAACTCGTGATCAATCCCGTCATTTACCGACGAACCCTTGGGATACGATAAATGTTGAATCAAACGAAATTTTCCGGGCTCGCGTTTAGGGACAATACCCAACGGGGACACAACTAAATCTTTTACCGGCGACTCAACAAACGGCCCCGACATGCGGCCCAACGAAACTTCTTTTAACAACTTTTCCGACACGACTTTTGCATGCAAGTAAGCCGATTTTAAATTCCTCCGCGTAACCGGAACCTCATAAGGAGGCGGAGGAATAACAAAACCAACACGAAACCCTTCATAAAGCAACTTAGCCGCCGCCCTATCCGGATACTCATTTAGATAAGGGGCCATCTTTTCCACCCTCACCGGCGACACCCCCTTGACCAGCCGCGTGCTGGTTACCTGACCTCTTTTTTCGCAGACATTTTGCCGCCCCGTGTGATGCACCATTACACTCGGAACACACGTGCTTGAACTTGCACGTGGCCCCGAACTTGCACTGACCTTCATTAAATTGCCAGCAAAACCCCGCCTTTCCCCCGCCGCTTTGTCCAACCTGACTAGACTGGCCTCCCTGGCCGGCGCTCCCGGGAAAGGACTGCCTAACCGGAGCCGTAACCCGTAACCAGAGAGCAATATCCTTCTGGTCACACCGAATCGCCGGCCGAACCGCCTTCCGCTGACGGAATTGCTCATCGTATCGCAGCCACGCTTGACCCCCATACGCCCTATGAGCCTCCCCAATGGCATCAAAATAACAAAACAACGCCGAACAATTTTCCGGCGCCTTTTCCCCTATCACACTAGCCAATATGGCGAACGCCTGGGACCAATTAACGAACGTCTGCGGGATAAGCCTATACCGCCGCCGTTCCTCCTCGTCCTTTTTACTCTCATCCCGCTTGCTCTTATCCAAATTAAATTTAGCGAGCGGCAAGAGAGAAAAAATTTCAACATACTCGTCCTTCCAGATCCGCTCGCGTACCTCCTGCTTTAAATGCGCCCCCAACGGACCTTCAAAACAAACGTACACCTCCCCCCGAGCACGATCATCAATACGCACTCGATCGCCGTCCTTCTGCGCCTCGGTCTGTACCGACACCGCGACCGCCTCTCTAACCGCCGCCACCGGACGCGCCTGTAACGATCCCACGTCCCTGGGGCCTTCCCAAACTACCGCAGGGGACACTTCCGTTACTACCGGCGCCGCGGCCCTGTCCAGGCGCCCCACCAGCTCCCGTAAGCAACCCACTAAGTCTGCCAAACCCGCTCCGTCGCGTCCGCCCGCGCCACTACCGGCCCCCGATGCAATGCTAGCAGCCCCCCCGCCGACACCCGACATAAAAATCGCTGGATAAGACAATGATGGAGTTATACACTCACCGGGCTGCACAGGCGCTGTGTTCCCGTCAGCCGGACCATCCTGACCTCGACGATACACGTCCAGTTCACCTTCCTCCAATTCTTCTCTCGCCGACGACTGTCCATCCCAACGACATCTTCGGAACGGGGATGAGGACGCGCTGACCGATGGGCCGGCAACCTGCCGCCCGACCGCCGGGACCCAGACTTCCGACCGGACCTGTTGCCTCGACGTCGCTGCAGATCTAGGCGTCCGTCTAGACGATCCTGACGAAGCCTGCCCCCTGGCCGGAGCATCACCATGCGGGGCGGCCGTACCTTGTCCTCCAAATCTTCCATCTGATGGGGGAGGGGTGACAGGGAGCCCAGCCTGCGACTCCCTGCTTACCGCCGGACCCCGTCGCGGCCTGGGATTCCTGCCAGGACGCAGGGCCTGGGAAGGGGCGGTCCTCCCAGCTGCCTGGCCTGCAGCGTCCGGGATCGGGCTCCCTCTGCGACGCCGTGTCCGCGGGACTGCCTCCGGGCTGAGGCGCTCTGGAGGTCGGGACCGCCGAGAGGGACGGGTCGACCCGGCCTGCGTCGCCGTCACCCCTGGCAACGCTCTCTGCCCGCCCAGCGCAGGAGCGGTTGTTGCCGACTCCCCCCCGCCGCCATAGCCATGCTCGTGAGGGGGCCGGGGGAGGGGAGCCTGTCCTTTGCAACAGACCCCGAACGCCGTGCCCAACGCGGCGAAACGGCGTCCGGGATCCTCGTTATGGCAGCCACGGTCTCCTCTAGCCATCCGGGACCGTGGTGCACAGCAGCGGCACGCAGCCGCTCTAACATTAAGGCTTCTGCCATCCTTAAAAGCACGGGCAACGGGGAGCTTACTGTTCTTGTGTTACTCCTCCCGCTGCTTCCGGCTCAATGCCGAGAAACAGCGGGAAGCGCAGAACGGCCCCCCCGTCCCCCTTAACTCCTCCCCGTCTCTCCTCCAGCTCCTTCCAACTCTCCCTCACCTAATTAACCCTTTTCCTACCAGGACGGTCATGTCGGCTTCCCTTAATCCCTGCGGGCTGCGTCCAGCCTCTTCTTTATAGAGTCACATCTATAAGGTCCATAGAGTGGGGGAGGCCAAGCTGGTCTTCCTAAATTTGGTGTCCGGGTCTACAGAGACTGCTAAGGCCTCATTCACACGGCAGAGTTTCCCGGCCGGGTGCCGGCCGTTCATAAATTGCCCGGCACCCGGCTGCATTAGGAATAATAGCCCCCTAATGGGGCTATTCACACGACCGATTTTTTGACGGCCGGGAAAACCGCCCGTCAAAAAATAGGACATGCTCTATTTTCGCCCGGGTACCCGGCCGCCCGGCTCCCATAGAAGTCTATGGGGCCGGGTAATACCCTGCCATAACCGGGATGTGTCCCGAGTGACGGCCGGGTTTTCCGGCTCTTGCGCTCTATCTCCTCCTCCTCACAGCGCAGAGTGCATGTGATGAGGAGGAGTTGATGCCATTCTGACGAATGGCATCGCTGTACACTGTGTGGCAGGGCCGGGGTGTACAGCAGGTGGAGGGAGCGCTGCGCTGGCTCCCTTCTCCTGCTTGTTTTAAAAGCGCCCTGGCCCGGTGACACCTTTGATGGCGCCGCTAGCAGCTGCAGCAGCTGCGGCTGCTACTACTGTAGCGACGCCACTATAGCAGAGCAGGGAGGTATCTCCCCGCTCTGCTATGTGCTAGCCGCACTTTAGCTCCTTGAAGGAGCGGAATCCCCGTGTGTTCGGGGATTCCGCTCCTGGACAGAGCGCTTGATGTCTCTGTCCATATCTGGGCAGTGACATCAGGGGAAACTCCTAAAGCGAAATCCCAGAACACATGGGGATTCCCCTTCAGGAGTTGCCGCTGATGTCACTGTCCGGATCTGCCCGGCCCGGCACGGATGCATAACTTTATGCAAACCGGCCGGGCAGAATGGCCGATTTTACCGGCCGGCACTCGGGCTCGGACGCGACCCGGTCGTGTGAATCCCGCCTTAGACTTTCTACCAAACCCAACAGCACTTCCAATCTCACGGGGAAATGGAGAAGGGTGAAGATAAGTTGGCTCTATGTTACATAGTTATTACATAGTTACATAATTATTACATAGTTACATAGTTATTACATAGTTACATAGTTATTACATAGTTACATAGTTATTACATAGTTACATAGTTATTACATAGTTACATAGTTATTACATAGTTACATAGTTATTACATAGTTGGTACGGCTGAAAAAAGACACATGTCCATCAAGTTCAACCAAGGGAAGGGAAAAGGGAAGGAAAAATTTCTACACATAGGAGCTAATATTTTTTTGTTCTAGGAAATTATCTAAGCCTTTTTTGCAGCATCTCCTGTCCCTGCTGTGACGGCTCCTGCCGTGACTATTCCATAGATTCACAGTTCTCACAGTAAAGAAGACTTGTCGCCTCTGCAGGTTGAACCTTTCTTTCCCCAGACGGAGGGAGCGCCCCCTTGTTTTTTTAGAGGGTTTTACATGGAACAGGATTTCACCATATTTCTTGTATGTGCCATTAATATATTTATAGAAGTTAATCACGTCCCCCCTTAGTCGTCTCTTCTCATGGATAAATAGGTTTAATTCTTTTAATCTTTCCTCATAACTTACACTCTCCGCGCCCCTTATTAGCTTCGTTGCTCTTCTTTGTATTTTTCATCCTTTCTATGAACTGGAGCCCAGAACTGGACTGCATATTCTAGATGAGGCCTCACTAATGCTTTGTAAAGTGGTAATATTACATCCCTGTCCCGCCAGTCCATGCCTCTATAATACACGACAATATCCTGCTAGCCTTACAAGCAGCTGATTGACATTGTGCTGTTATTAAGTTTATGATCTACAAGTCCATACAGATCCTTCTCAACAAGTGACTCCCCCAGTGTAGCGCCCCCTAGGACATATGATGCCTGCAGATTATTACACCCAGATCCTTCTCAACAAGTGACTTCCCCAGTGTAACGCCCCTAAGGACATATGATGCTGCAGATTATTACACCCAGATCCTTCTCAACAAGTGACTCCCCCAGTGTAGCGCCCCCTAGGACATATGATGCTGCAGATTATTACACCCAGATCCTTCTCTACAAGTGACTCCCCCAGTGTAGCTCCCCCTAGGACATATGATGCTGCAGATTATTACACTCAGATCCTTCTCAACAAGTGACTCCCCCAGTGTAGCGCCCCCTAGGACATATGAAGCATGCAGATTATTACCCCCAGATCCTTCTCAACAAGTGACTCCCCCAGTGTAGCGCCCCCTAGGACATATGATGCTGCAGATTATTACCCCCAGATCCTTCTCAACAAGTGACTCCCCCAGTGTAGCTCCCCCTAGGACATATGATGCTGCAGATTATTACACCCAGATCCTTCTCAACAAGTGACTCCCCCAGTGTAGCGCCCCCTAGGACATATGATGCTGCAGATTATTACCCCCAGATCCTTCTCAACAAGTGACTCCCCCAGTGTAGCGCCCCCTAGGACATATGATGCTGCAGATTATTACACCCAGATCCTTCTCTACAAGTGACTCCCCCAGTGTAGCGCCCCCTAGGACATATGATGCTGCAGATTATTACACCCAGATCCTTCTCAACAAGTGACTCCCCCAGTGTAGCTCCCCCTAGGACATATGATGCTGCAGATTATTACACCCAGATCCTTCTCAACAAGTGACTCCCCCAGTGTAGCGCCCCCTAGGACATATGATGCTGCAGATTATTACACCCAGATCCTTCTCAACAAGTGACTCCCCCAGTGTAGCGCCCCCTAGGACATATGATGCTGCAGATTATTACACCCAGATCCTTCTCTACAAGTGACTCCCCCAGTGTAGCGCCCCCTAGGACATATGATGCTGCAGATTATTACACCCAGATCCTTCTCTACAAGTGACTCCCCCAGTGTAGCTCCCCCTAGGACATATGATGCTGCAGATTATTACACCCAGATCCTTCTCAACAAGTGACTCCCCCAGTGTAGCGCCCCCTAGGACATATGATGCTGCAGGTTATTACACCCAGATCCTTCTCCACAAGTGACTCCCCCAGTGTAGCGCCCCCTAGGACATATGATGCTGCAGATTATTACACTCAGATCATCCTCAACAAGTGACTTCCCCAGTGTAACGCCCCTTAGGACATATGATGCTGCAGATTATTACACCCAGATCCTTCTCAACAAGTGACTCCCCCAGTGTAGCCCCCCCTAGGACATATGATGCTGCAGATTATTACACCCAGATCCTTCCCAACAAGTGACTCCCCCAGTGTAGCTCCCCCTAGGACATATGATGCTGCAGATTATTACACCCAGATCCTTCTCAACAAGTGACTCCCCCAGTGTAGCGCCCCCTAGGACATATGATGCTGCAGATTATTACACCCAGATCCTCCTCAACAAGTGACTCCCCCAGTGTAGCCCCCCCTAGGACATATGATGCCTGCAGATTATTACACCCAGATCCTTCTCAACAAGTGACTCCCCAGTGTAGCCCCCCTAGGACATATGATGCTGCAGATTATTACACCCAGATCCTTCTCAACAAGTGACTCCCCCAGTGTAGCGCCCCCTAGGACATATGATGCTGCAGATTATTACACCCAGATCCTTCTCAACAAGTGACTCCCCCAGTGTAGCCCCCCTAGGACATATGATGCTGCAGATTATTACACCCAGATCCTTCTCAACAAGTGACTCCCCCAGTGTAGCTCCCCCTAGGACATATGATGCTGCAGATTATTACACCCAGATCCTTCTCTACAAGTGACTCCCCCAGTGTAGCGCCCCCTAGGACATATGACGCCTGCAGATTATTACACCCAGATCCTTCTCAACAAGTGACTCCCCCAGTGTAGCGCCCCCTAGGACATATGATGCTGCAGATTATTACACCCAGATCCTTCTCAACAAGTGACTCCCCCAGTGTAGCGCCCCCTAGGACATATGATGCTGCAGATTATTACACCCAGATCCTTCTCAACAAGTGACTCCCCCAGTGTAGCCCCCCTAGGACATATGATGCTGCAGATTATTACACCCAGATCCTTCTCAACAAGTGACTCCCCCAGTGTAGCTCCCCCTAGGACATATGATGCTGCAGATTATTACACCCAGATCCTTCTCTACAAGTGACTCCCCCAGTGTAGCTCCCCCTAGGACATAAGATGCTGCAGATTATTACACCCAGATCCTTCTCAACAAGTGACTCCCCCAGTGTAGCGCCCCCTAGGACATATGATGCTGCAGATTATTACACCCAGATCCTTCTCTACAAGTGACTCCCCCAGTGTAGCGCCCCCTAGGACATATGATGCTGCAGATTATTACACCCAGATCCTTCTTAACAAGTGACTCCCCCAGTGTAGCTCCCCCTAGGACATATGATGCTGCAGATTATTACACCCAGATCCTTCTCAACAAGTGACTGCCCCAGTGTAGCCCCCCTAGGACATATGATGCTGCAGATTATTACACCCAGATCCTTCTCTACAAGTGACTCCCCCAGTGTAGCCCCCCTAGGACATATGATGCTGCAGATTATTACACCCAGATCCTTCTCAACAAGTGACTCCCCCAGTGTAGCGCCCCCTAGGACATATGATGCTGCAGATTATTACACCCAGATCCTTCTCAACAAGTGACTCCCCCCAGTGTAGCCCCCCTAGGACATATGATGCTGCAGATTATTACACCCAGATCCTTCTCTACAAGTGACTCCCCCAGTGTAGCGCCCCCTAGGACATATGATGCTGCAGATTATTACACCCAGATCCTTCTCCACAAGTGACTCCCCCAGTGTAGCGCCCCCTAGGACATATGATGCTGCAGATTATTACACCCAGATCCTTCTCAACAAGTGACTCCCCCAGTGTAGCGCCCCCTAGGACATATGATGCTGCAGATTATTACACCCAGATCCTTCTCTACAAGTGACTCCCCCAGTGTAGCGCCCCCTAGGACATATGATGCTGCAGATTATTACACCCAGATCCTTCTCTACAAGTGACTCCCCCAGTGTAGCGCCCCCTAGGACATATGATGCTGCAGATTATTACACCCAGATCCTTCTCCACAAGTGACTCCCCCAGTGTAGCTCCCCCTAGGACATATGATGCTGCAGATTATTACACCCAGATCCTTCTCTACAAGTGACTCCCCAGTGTAGCTCCCCCTAGGACATATGATGCTGCAGATTATTACACCCAGATCCTTCTCAACAAGTGACTCCCCCAGTGTAGCGCCCCCTAGGACATATGATGCTGCAGATTATTACACCCAGATCCTTCTCTACAAGTGACTCCCCCAGTGTAGCTCCCCTAGGACATATGATGCCTGCAGATTATTACACCCAGATCCTTCTCAACAAGTGACTCCCCCAGTGTAGCGCCCCCTAGGACATATGATGCTGCAGATTATTACACCCAGATCCTTCTCAACAAGTGACTCCCCCAGTGTAGCGCCCCCTAGGACATATGATGCTGCAGATTATTACACCCAGATCCTTCTCTACAAGTGACTCCCCCAGTGTAGCCCCCCTAGGACATATGATGCTGCAGATTATTACACCCAGATCCTTCTCAACAAGTGACTCCCCCAGTGTAGCTCCCCTAGGACATATGATGCCTGCAGATTATTACACCCAGATCCTTCTCAACAAGTGACTCCCCCAGTGTAGCGCCCCCTAGGACATATGATGCTGCAGATTATTACACCCAGATCCTTCTCAACAAGTGACTCCCCCAGTGTAGCTCCCCCTAGGACATATGATGCTGCAGATTATTACACCCAGATCCTTCTCTACAAGTGACTCCCCCAGTGTAGCTCCCCCTAGGACATATGATGCTGCAGATTATTACACCCAGATCCTTCTCAACAAGTGACTCCCCCAGTGTAGCGCCCCCTAGGACATATGATGCTGCAGATTATTACACCCAGATCCTTCTCTACAAGTGACTCCCCCAGTGTAGCCCCCCCTAGGACATATGATGCTGCAGATTATTACACCCAGATCCTTCTCTACAAGTGACTCCCCCAGTGTAGCTCCCCCTAGGACATATGATGCTGCAGATTATTACACCCAGACCCTTCTTAACAAGTGACTCCCCCAGTGTAGCGCCCACTAGGACATATGATGCTGCAGATTATTACACCCAGATCCTTCTCTACAAGTGACTCCCCCAGTGTAGCGCCCCCTAGGACATATGATGCTGCAGATTATTACACCCAGATCCTTCTCAACAAGTGACTCCCCCAGTGTAGCTCCCCCTAGGACATATGATGCTGCAGATTATTACACCCAGATCCTTCTCTACAAGTGACTCCCCCAGTGTAGCGCCCCCTAGGACATAAGATGCTGCAGATTATTACACCCAGATCCTTCTATACAAGTGACTCCCCCAGTGTAGCTCCCCCTAGGACATATGATGCTGCAGATTATTACACCCAGATCCTTCTCAACAAGTGACTCCCCCAGTGTAGCTCCCCCTAGGACATATGATGCTGCAGATTATTACACCCAGACCCTTCTTAACAAGTGACTCCCCCAGTGTAGCTCCCCCTAGGACATATGATGCTGCAGATTATTACACCCAGATCCTTCTCTACAAGTGACTCCCCCAGTGTAGCCCCCCCTAGGACATATGATGCTGCAGATTATTACACCCAGATCCTTCTCTACAAGTGACTCCCCCAGTGTAGCCCCCCCTAGGACATATGATGCTGCAGATTATTACACCCAGATCCTTCTCTACAAGTGATTCCCCCAGTGTAGCTCCCCCTAGGACATATGATGCTGCAGATTATTACACCCAGACCCTTCTCAACAAGTGACTCCCCCAGTGTAGCTCCCACTAGGACATATGATGCTGCAGATTATTACACCCAGATCCTTCTCCACAAGTGACTCCCCCAGTGTAGCGCCCCCTAGGACATATGATGCTGCAGATTATTACACCCAGATCCTTCTCTACAAGTGACTCCCCCATTGTAGCTCCCCCTAGGACATATGATTCTGCAGATTATTACACCCAGATCCTTCTCAACAAGTGACTCCCCCAGTGTAGCGCCCCCTAGGACATATGATGCCTGCAGATTATTACACCCAGATCCTTCTCAACAAGTGACTCCCCCAGTGTAGCGCCCCCTAGGACATATGATGCTGCAGATTATTACACCCAGATCCTTCTCAACAAGTGACTCCCCCAGTGTAGCTCCCCCTAGGACATATGATGCTGCAGATTATTACACCCAGATCCTTCTCTACAAGTGACTCCCCCAGTGTAGCGCCCCCTAGGACATAAGATGCTGCAGATTATTACACCCAGATCCTTCTATACAAGTGACTCCCCCAGTGTAGCTCCCCCTAGGACATATGATGCTGCAGATTATTACACCCAGATCCTTCTCAACAAGTGACTCCCCCAGTGTAGTGCCCCCTAGGACATATGATGCCTGCAGATTATTACACCCAGATCCTTCTATACAAGTGACTCCCCCAGTGTAGCTCCCCCTAGGACATAAGATGCTGCAGATTATTACACCCAGATCCTTCTATACAAGTGACTCCCCCAGTGTAGCGCCCCCTAGGACATAAGATGCTGCAGATTATTACACCCAGATCCTTCTCAACAAGTGACTTCCCCAGTGTAGCGCCCCCTAGGACATATGATGCTGCAGATTATTACACCCAGATCCTTCTCTACAAGTGACTCCCCCAGTGTAGCGCCCCCTAGGACATATGATGCTGCAGATTATTACACCCAGATCCTTCTCAACAAGTGACTCCCCCAGTGTAGCGCCCCCTAGGACATATGATGCTGCAGATTATTACACCCAGATCCTTCTCCACAAGTGACTCCCCCAGTGTATCGCCCCCTAGGACATATGATGCTGCAGATTATTACACCCAGATCCTTCTCTACAAGTGACTCCGCCAGTGTAGCTCCCCCTAGGACATATGATGCTGCAGATTATTACACCCAGATCCTTCTCTACAAGTGACTCCCCCAGTGTAGCCCCCCCTAGGACATATGATGCTGCAGATTATTACACCCAGATCCTTCTCTACAAGTGACTCCGCCAGTGTAGCTCCCCCTAGGACATATGATGCTGCAGATTATTACACCCAGATCCTTCTCAACAAGTGACTCCCCCAGTGTAGCCCCCTAGGACATATGATGCTGCAGATTATTACACCCAGATCCTTCTCAACAAGTGACTCCCCCAGTGTAGCGCCCCCTAGGACATATGATGCCTGCAGATTATTACACCCAGATCCTTCTCTACAAGTGACTCCCCCAGTGTAGCTCCCCCTAGGACATATGATGCTGCAGATTATTACTCCCAGATCCTTCTCCACAAGTGACTCCCCCAGTGTAGCCCCCCTAGGACATATGATGCTGCAGATTATTACACCCAGATCCTTCTCAACAAGTGACTCCCCCAGTGTAGCGCCCTCTAGGACATATGATGCCTGCAGATTATTACACCCAGATCCTTCTCCACAAGTGACTCCCCCAGTGTAGCTCCCCCTAGGACATATGATGCTGCAGATTATTACACCCAGATCCTTCTCTACAAGTGACTCTCCCAGTGTAGCGCCCCCTAGGACATATGATGCTGCAGATTATTACACCCAGATCCTTCTCTACAAGTGACTCTCCCAGTGTAGCGCCCCCTAGGACATATGATGCTGCAGATTATTACACCCAGATCCTTCTCTACAAGTGACTCTCCCAGTGTAGCGCCCCCTAGGACATATGATGCTGCAGATTATTACACCCAGATCCTTCTCAACAAGTGACTCCCCAGTGTAGCCCCCCTAGGACATATGATGCTGCAGATTATTACACCCAGATCCTTCTCAACAAGTGAATCCCCCAGTGTAGCGCCCCCTAGGACATATGATGCTGCAGATTATTACACCCAGATCCTTCTCTACAAGTGACTCCCCCAGTGTAGCTCCCCCTAGGACATAAGATGCATGCAGATTATTACACCCAGATCCTTCTCCACAAGTGACTCCCCCAGTGTAGCCCCCTAGGACATATGATGCTGCAGATTATTACACCCAGATCCTTCTCAACATGTGACTCCCCCAGTGTAGCCCCCCTAGGACATATGATGCTGCAGATTATTACACCCAGATCCTTCTCTACAAGTGACTCCCCCAGTGTAGCTCCCCCTAGGACATATGATGCTGCAGATTATTACACCCAGATCCTTCTCTACAAGTGACTCCCCCGGTGTAGCCCCCCTAGGACATATGATGCTGCAGATTATTACACCCAGATCCTTCTCAACAAGTGACTCCCCCAGTGTAGCCCCCCCTAGGACATATGATGCTGCAGATTATTACACCCAGATCCTTCTCAACAAGTGACTCCCCCAGTGTAGCCCCCCTAGGACATATGATGCTGCAGATTATTACACCCAGATCCTTCTCAACAAGTGACTCCCCCAGTGTAGAGCCCCCTAGGACATATGATGCCTGCAGATTATTACTCCCAGATCCTTCTCAACAAGTGACTCCCCCAGTGTAGCTCCCCCTAGGACATATGATGCTGCAGATTATTACACCCAGATCCTTCTCTACAAGTGACTCCCCCAGTGTAGCTCCCCCTAGGACATATGATGCTGCAGATTATTACACCCAGATCCTTCTCTACAAGTGACTCCCCCAGTGTAGCGCCCCCTAGGACATATGATGCTGCAGATTATTACACCCAGATCCTTCTCAACAAGTGACTCCCCCAGTGTAGCGCCCCCTAGGACATATGATGCTGCAGATTATTACACCCAGATCCTTCTCTACAAGTGACTCCCCCAGTGTAGCGCCCCCTAGGACATATGATGCTGCAGATTATTACACCCAGATCCTTCTCAACAAGTGACTCCCCCAGTGTAGCGCCCCCTAGGACATATGATGCTGCAGATTATTACACCCAGATCCTTCTCAACAAGTGACTCCCCCAGTGTAGCGCCCCCTAGGACATATGATGCTGCAGATTATTACACCCAGATCCTTCTCTACAAGTGACTCCCCCAGTGTAGCGCCCCCTAGGACATATGATGCTGCAGATTAGTACACCCAGATCCTTCTCAACAAGTGACTCCCCCAGTGTAGCGCCCCCTAGGACATATGATGCTGCAGATTATTACACCCAGATCCTTCTCAACATGTGACTCCCCCAGTGTAGCCCCCCTAGGACATATGATGCTGCAGATTATTACACCCAGATCCTTCTCTACAAGTGACTCCCCCAGTGTAGCTCCCCCTAGGACATATGATGCTGCAGATTATTACACCCAGATCCTTCTCTACAAGTGACTCCCCCGGTGTAGCCCCCCTAGGACATATGATGCTGCAGATTATTACACCCAGATCCTTCTCCACAAGTGACTCCCCCAGTGTAGCCCCCCCTAGGACATATGATGCTGCAGATTATTACACCCAGATCCTTCTCAACAAGTGACTCCCCCAGTGTAGCGCCCCCTCTAGGACATATGATGCTGCAGATTATTACACCCAGATCCTTCTCTACAAGTGACTCCCCCAGTGTAGCTCCCCCTAGGACATATGATGCTGCAGATTATTACACCCAGATCCTTCTCTACAAGTGACTCCCCCAGTGTAGCGCCCCCTAGGACATATGATGCTGCAGATTATTACACCCAGATCCTTCTCTACAAGTGACTCCCCCAGTGTAGCTCCCCCTAGGACATATGATGCTGCAGATTATTACACCCAGATCCTTCTCTACAAGTGACTCCCCCAGTGTAGCGCCCCCTAGGACATATGATGCTGCAGATTATTACACCCAGATCCTTCTCAACAAGTGACTCCCCCAGTGTAGCGCCCCCTAGGACATATGATGCTGCAGATTATTACACCCAGATCCTTCTCTACAAGTGACTCCCCCAGTGTAGCGCCCCCTAGGACATATGATGCTGCAGATTATTACACCCAGATCCTTCTCAACAAGTGACTCCCCCAGTGTAGCGCCCCCTAGGACATATGATGCTGCAGATTATTACACCCAGATCCTTCTCAACAAGTGACTCCCCCAGTGTAGCGCCCCCTAGGACATATGATGCTGCAGATTATTACACCCAGATCCTTCTCTACAAGTGACTCCCCCAGTGTAGCGCCCCCTAGGACATATGATGCTGCAGATTAGTACACCCAGATCCTTCTCTACAAGTGACTCCCCCAGTGTAGCTCCCCCTAGGACATATGATGCCTGCAGATTATTACACCCAGATCCTTCTCCACAAGTGACTCCCCCAGTGTAGCGCCCCCTAGGACATATGATGCTGCAGATTATTACACCCAGATCCTTCTCCACAAGTGACTCCCCCAGTGTAGCTCCCCCTAGGACATATGATGCTGCAGATTATTACACCCAGATCCTTCTCAACAAGTGACTCCCCCAGTGTAGCCCCCCCTAGGACATATGATGCTGCAGATTATTACACCCAGAACCTTCTCTACAAGTGACTCCCCCAGTGTAGCGCCCCCTAGGACATATGATGCTGCAGATTATTACACCCAGATCCTTCTCAACAAGTGACTCCCCCAGTGTAGCGCCCCCTAGGACATATGATGCTGCAGATTATTACACCCAGATCCTTCTCAACAAGTGACTCCCCCAGTGTAGCTCCCCCTAGGACATATGATGCCTGCAGATTATTACACCCAGATCCTTCTCTACAAGTGACTCCCCCAGTGTAGAGCCCCCTAGGACATATGATGCTGCAGATTATTACACCCAGATCCTTCTCAACAAGTGACTCCCCCAGTGTAGCTCCCCCTAGGACATATGATGCTGCAGATTATTACACCCAGATCCTTCTCAACAAGTGACTCCCCCAGTGTAGCGCCCCCTAGGACATATGATGCTGCAGATTATTACACCCAGATCATTCTCCACAAGTGACTCCTCCAGTGTAGCGCCTCCTAGGACATATGATGCTGCAGATTATTACACCCAGATCCTTCTCAACAAGTGACTCCCCCAGTGTAGCCCCCCCTAGGACATATGATGCTGCAGATTATTACACCCAGATCCTTCTCCACAAGTGACTCCCCCAGTGTAGCTCCCCCTAGGACATATGATGCTGCAGATTATTACACCCAGATCCTTCTCTACAAGTGACTCCCTCAGTGTAGCTCCCCCTAGGACATATGATGCCTGCAGATTATTACACCCAGATCCTTCTCAACAAGTGACTCCCCCAGTGTAGCCCCCCTAGGACATATGATGCTGCAGATTATTACACCCAGATCCTTCTCTACAAGTGACTCCCCCAGTGTAGCGCCCCCTAGGACATATGATGCTGCAGATTATTACACCCAGATCCTTCTCAACAAGTGACTCCCCCAGTGTAGCCCCCCCTAGGACATATGATGCTGCAGATTATTACACCCAGATCCTTCTCAACAAATGACTCCCCTAGTGTAGCCCCCCTAGGACATATGATGCTGCAGATTATTACACCCAGATCCTTCTCTACAAATGACTCTCCCAGTGTAGCCCCCCTAGGACATATGATGCCTGCAGATTATTACACCCAGATCCTTCTCAACAAGTGACTCCCCCAGTGTAGCCCCCCTAGGACATATGATGCTGCAGATTATTACACCCAGATCCTTCTCAACAAGTGACTGCCCCAGTGTAGCCCCCCCTAGGACATATGATGCCTGCAGATTATTACACCCCGATCCTTCTCTACAAGTGACTCCCCCAGTGTAGCGCCCCCTAGGACATATGATGCTGCAGATTATTACACCCAGATCCTTCTCAACAAGTGTCTCCCCCAGTGTAGCTCCCCCTAGGACATACGATGCTGCAGATTATTACACCCAGATCCTTCTCTACAAGTGACTCCCCCAGTGTAGCTCCCCCTAGGACATATGATGCTGCAGATTATTACACCCAGATCCTTCTCAACAAGTGACTCCCCCAGTGTAGTGCCCCCTAGGACATATGATGCTGCAGATTATTACACCCAGATCCTTCTCCACAAGTGACTCCCCCAGTGTAGCGCCCCCCTAGGACATATGATGCTGCAGATTATTACACCCAGATCCTTCTCTACAAATGACTCTCCCAGTGTAGCCCCCCTAGGACATATGATGCTGCAGATTATTACACCCAGATCCTTCTCAACAAGTGACTGCCCCAGTGTAGCCCCCCCTAGGACATATGATGCTGCAGATTATTACACCCAGATCCTTCTCTACAAGTGACTCCCCCAGTGTAGCTCCCCCTAGGACATATGATGCTGCAGATTATTACACCCAGATCCTTCTCTACAAGTGACTCCCCCAGTGTAGCTCCCCCTAGGACATATGATGCTGCAGATTATTACACCCAGATCCTTCTCCACAAGTGACTCCCCCAGTGTAGCGCCCCCCTAGGACATATGATGCTGCAGATTATTACACCCAGATCCTTCTCCACAAGTGACTCCCCCAGTGTAGCTCCCCCTAGGACATATGATGCTGCAGATTATTACACCCAGATCCTTCTCAACAAGTGACTCCCCCAGTGTAGCTCCCCCTAGGACATATGATGCTGCAGATTATTACACCCAGATCCTTCTCTACAAGTGACTCCCCCAGTGTAGCTCCCCCTAGGACATATGATGCTGCAGATTATTACACCCAGATCCTTCTCAACAAGTGACTCCCCCAGTGTAGCGCCCTCTAGGACATATGATGCTGCAGATTATTACACCCAGATCCTTCTCAACAAGTGACTCCTCCAGTGTAGCGCCCCCTAGGACATATGATGCTGCAGATTATTACACCCAGATCCTTCTCAACAAGTGACTCCCCCAGTGTAGCGCCCCCTAGGACATATGATGCTGCAGATTATTACACCCAGATCCTTCTCAACAAGTGACTCCCCCAGTGTAGCGCCCCCTAGGACATATGATGCTGCAGATTATTACACCCAGATCCTTCTCTACAAGTGACTCCCCCAGTGTAGCTCCCCCTAGGACATACGATGCTGCAGATTATTACACCCAGATCCTTCTCAACAAGTGACTCCCCCAGTGTAGCTCCCCCTAGGACATACGATGCTGCAGATTATTACACCCAGATCCTTCTCTACAAGTGACTCCCCCAGTGTAGCGCCCCCTAGGACATATGATGCTGCAGATTATTACACCCAGATCCTTCTCCACAAGTGACTCCCCCAGTGTAGCCCCCCTAGGACATATGATGCTGCAGATTATTACACCCAGATCCTTCTCTACAAGTGACTCCCCCAGTGTAGCTCCCCCTAGGACATATGATGCTGCAGATTATTACACCCAGATCCTTCTCAACAAGTGACTCCCCCAGTGTAGCGCCCTCTAGGACATATGATGCTGCAGATTATTACACCCAGATCCTTCTCTACAAGTGACTCCCCCAGTGTAGCCCCCTAGGACATATGAGGCTGCAGATTATTACACCCAGATCCTTCTCTACAAGTGACTCCCCCAGTGTAGCTCCCCCTAGGACATATGATGCTGCAGATTATTACACCAAGATCCTTCTCAACAAGTGACTCCCCCAGTGTAGCGCCCTCTAGGACATATGATGCTGCAGATTATTACACCCAGATCCTTCTCTACAAGTGACTCCCCCAGTGTAGCGCCCCCTAGGACATATGATGCTGCAGATTATTACACCCAGATCCTTCTCAACAAGTGACTCCCCCAGTGTAGCTCCCCCTAGGACATATGATGCTGCAGATTATTACACCCAGATCCTTCTCTACAAGTGACTCCCCCAGTGTAGCGCCCCCTAGGACATATGATGCTGCAGATTATTACACCCAGATCCTTCTCAACAAGTGACTCCCCCAGTGTAGCCCCCCTAGGACATATGATGCTGCAGATTATTACACCCAGATCCTTCTCAACAAGTGACTCCCCCAGTGTAGCTCCCCCTAGGACATATGATGCTGCAGATTATTACACCCAGATCCTTCTCAACAAGTGACTCCCCCAGTGTAGCCCCCCTTGGACATATGATGCTGCAGATTATTACACCCAGATCCTTCTCCACAAGTGACTCCCCCAGTGTAGCGCCCCCTAGGACATATGATGCTGCAGATTATTATACCCAGATCCTTCTCCACAAGTGACTCCCCAGTGTAGCGCCCCCTAGGACATATGATGCTGCAGATTATTACACCCAGATCCTTCTCTACAAGTGACTCCCCCAGTGTAGCGCCCCCTAGGACATATGATGCTGCAGATTATTACACCCAGATCCTTCTCAACAAGTGACTCTCCCAGTGTAGCTCCCCTAGGACATATGATGCTGCAGATTATTACACCCAGATCCTTCTCAACAAGTGACTCTCCCAGTGTAGCTCCCCTAGGACATATGATGCTGCAGATTATTACACCCAGATCCTTCTCTACAAGTGACTCCCCCAGTGTAGCTCCCCCTAGGACATATGATGCTGCAGATTATTACACCCAGATCCTTCTCAACAAGAGACTCCCCCAGTGTAGCTCCCCTAGGACATATGATGCTGCAGATTATTACACCCAGATCCTTCTCAACAAGTGACTCCCCCAGTGTAGCGCCCCCTAGGACATATGATGCTGCAGATTATTACACCCAGATCCTTCTCAACAAGTGACTCCCCCAGTGTAGCTCCCCCTAGGACATATGATGCTGCAGATTATTACACCCAGATCCTTCTCCACAAGTGACTCCCCCAGTGTAGGGCCCCCTAGGACATATGATGCTGCAGATTATTACACCCAGATCCTTCTCTACAAGTGACTCCCCCAGTGTAGCGCCCCCTAGGACATATGATGCTGCAGATTATTACACCCAGATCCTTCTCAACAAGTGACTCCCCCAGTGTAGCCCCCCTAGGACATATGATGCTGCAGATTATTACACCCAGATCCTCCTCAACAAGTGACTTCCCCAGTGTAACGCCCCCTAGGACATATGATGCTGCAGATTATTACACCCAGATCCTTCTCAACATGTGACTCCCCCAGTGTAGCCCCCCTAGGACATATGATGCTGCAGATTATTACACCCAGATCCTTCTCTACAAGTGACTCCCCCAGTGTAGCTCCCCTAGGACATATGATGCTGCAGATTATTACACCCAGATCCTTCCCAACAAGTGACTCCCCCCAGTGTAGCCCCCCTAGGACATATGATGCTGCAGATTATTACACCCAGATCCTTCTCTACAAGTGACTCCCCCAGTGTAGCGCCCCCTAGGACATATGATGCCTGCAGATTATTACACCCAGATCCTTCTCTACAAGTGACTCCCCCAGTGTAGCGCCCCCTAGGACATATGATGCTGCAGATTATTACACCCAGATCCTTCTCTACAAGTGACTCCCCCAGTGTAGCCCCCCTAGGACATATGATGCCTGCAGATTATTACACCCAGATCCTTCTCAACAAGTGACTCCCCCAGTGTAGCTCCCCCTAGGACATATGATGCTGCAGATTATTACACCCAGATCCTTCTCTACAAGTGACTCCCCCAGTGTAGCCCCCCTAGGACATATGATGCCTGCAGATTATTACACCCAGATCCTTCTCTACAAGTGACTCCCCCAGTGTAGCCCCCCTAGGACATATGATGCCTGCAGATTATTACACCCAGATCCTTCTCAACAAGTGACTCCCCCAGTGTAGCCCCCCCTAGGACATATGATGCTGCAGATTATTACACCCAGATCCTTCTCTACAAGTGACTCCCCCAGTGTAGCTCCCCTAGAACATATGATGCTGCAGATTATTACACCCAGATCCTTCTCTACAAGTGACTCCCCCAGTGTAGCTCCCCCTAGGACATATGATGTCTGCAGATTATTACACCCAGATCCTTCTCTACAAGTGACTCCCCCAGTGTAGCTCCCCCTAGGACATA
This sequence comes from Rhinoderma darwinii, assembly GCF_050947455.1. NCBI lineage: Eukaryota > Metazoa > Chordata > Amphibia > Anura > Rhinodermatidae > Rhinoderma > Rhinoderma darwinii. Next base: position 457,967 of record NW_027461696.1, read on the forward strand.
TGATGCTGCAGATTATTACACCCAGATCCTTCTCTACAAGTGACTCCCCCAGTGTAGCTCCCCCTAGGACATATGATGCTGCAGATTATTACACCCAGATCCTTCTCAACAAGTGACTCCCCCAGTGTAGCTCCCCTAGGACATATGATGCTGCAGATTATTACACCCAGATCCTTCTCTACAAGTGACTCCCCCAGTGTAGCTCCCCCTAGGACATATAATGCCTGCAGATTATTACACCCAGAACCTTCTCTACAAGTGACTCCCCCAGTGTAGCTCCCCTAGGACATATGATGCTGCAGATTATTACACCCAGATCCTTCTCTACAAGTGACTCCCCCAGTGTAGCCCCCCTAGGACATATAATGCCTGCAGATTATTACACCCAGAACCTTCTCTACAAGTGACTCCCCCAGTGTAGCCCCCCCTAGGACATATGATGCTGCAGATTATTACACCCAGATCCTTCTCTACAAGTGACTCCCCCAGTATAGCTCCCCCTAGGACATATGATGCTGCAGATTATTACACCCAGATCCTTCTCTACAAGTGACTCCCCCAGTGTAGCGCCCCCTAGGACATATGATGCTGCAGATTATTACACCCAGATCCTTCTCTACAAGTGACTCCCCCAGTGTAGCGCCCCTAGGACATATGATGCCTGCAGATTATTACACCCAGATCCTTCTCAACAAGTGACTCCCCCAGTGTAGCTCCCCCTAGGACATATGATGCTGCAGATTATTACACCCAGATCCTTCTCTACAAGTGACTCCCCCAGTGTAGCCCCCCTAGGACATATGATGCCTGCAGATTATTACACCCAGATCCTTCTCAACAAGTGACTCCCCCAGTGTAGCTCCCCCTAGGACATATGATGCTGCAGATTATTACACCCAGATCCTTCTCTACAAGTGACTCCCCCAGTGTAGCTCCCCTAGGACATATGATGCTGCAGATTATTACACCCAGATCATTCTCAACAAGTGACCCCCCCAGTGTAGCCCCCCCTAGGACATATGATGCTGCAGATTATTACACCCAGATCCTTCTCTACAAGTGACTCCCCCAGTGTAGCCCCCCTAGGACATATGATGCTGCAGATTATTACACCCAGATCCTTCTCTACAAGTGACTCCCCCAGTGTAGCCCCCCTAGGACATATGATGCTGCAGATTATTACACCCAGATCCTTCTCTACAAGTGACTCCCCCAGTGTAGCCCCCCTAGGACATATGATGCTGCAGATTATTACACCCAGATCCTTCTCTACAAGTGACTCCCCCAGTGTAGCCCCCCTAGGACATATGATGCTGCAGATTATTACACCCAGATCCTTCTCTACAAGTGACTCCCCCAGTGTAGCGCCCCCCTAGGACATATGATGCTGCAGATTATTACACCCAGATCCTTCTCAACAAGTGACTCCCCCAGTATAGCTCCCCCTAGGACATATGATGCTGCAGATTATTACACCCAGATCCTTCTCTACAAGTGACTCCCCCAGTGTAGCGCCCCCTAGGACATATGAGGCCTGCAGATTATTACACCCAGATCCTTCTCTACAAGTGACTCCCCCAGTGTAGCTCCCCTAGGACATATGAGGCCTGCAGATTATTACACCCAGATCCTTCTCCACAAGTGACTCCCCCAGTGTAGCGCCCCCTAGGACATATGATGCCTGCAGATTATTACACCCAGATCCTTCTCAACAAGTGACTCCCCCAGTGTAGCTCCCCTAGGACATATGATACCTGCAGATTATTACACCCAGATCCTTCTCTACAAGTGACTCCCCCAGTGTAGCTCCCCCTAGGACATATGATGCTGCAGATTATTACACCCAGATCCTTCTCAACAAGTGACTCCCCCAGTGTAGCGCCCCCTAGGACATATGATGCTGCAGATTATTACACCCAGATCCTTCTCTACAAGTGACTCCCCCAGTGTAGCCCCCCTAGGACATATGATGCTGCAGATTATTACACCCAGATCCTTCTCTACAAGTGACTCCCTCAGTGTAGCGCCCCCTAGGACATATGATGCTGCAGATTATTACACCCAGATCCTCCTCAACAAGTGACTCCCCCAGTGTAGCTCCCCCTAGGACATATGATGCCTGCAGATTATTACACCCAGATCCTTCTCAACAAGTGACTCCCCCAGTGTAGCTCCCCCTAGGACATATGATGCTGCAGATTATTACACCCAGATCCTTCTCAACAAGTGACTCCCCCAGTGTAGCGCCCCCTAGGACATATGATGCTGCAGATTATTACACCCAGATCCTTCTCAACAAGTGACTCCCCCAGTGTAGCGCCCCCTAGGACATATGATGCATGCAGGTTGTTGGTACCCAGATGCATAACTTTACATTTATCTACATTAAACTTCATCTGCCAAGTGGACGCCCAAACACTTAGGGGAGATTCACACGAACGTTGCGTTTTTGCGCGCGCAAACAACGCAGCGTTTTGCGAGCGCAAAAACCATTTGACAGCTGCGTGTGTCATGCGTGTCTGATGCGCGGCTGCGTGATTTTCGCGCAGTCGGCATCATAGAGATGAGGCTTGTCAACGCCCGTCACTGTCCAAGGTGCTGAAAGAGCTAAATCTTTCAGCACCCTCGACAGTGAATGCCGAACACAACAGCGAAAAACCTGTAAAAAAAAAAGATAAAGTTCCTACTTACCGAGAACTTCCCGGCCGTTGCCTTGGTGACGCGTCCTTGGTGACGCGTCCTTGGTGACGCGCCTCTCTTGACATCGGGCCCCACCTCCCTGGATGACGCAGCAGTCCAAGTGACCGCTGCAGCCTGTGATTGGCTGCAGCCTGTGCTTGGCCTGTGATTGGCTGGAGCTGTCACTTGAACTGAAGTGTCATCCCGGGAGGTCGGACTGCAGGAAGGAGACAGGAGTAATCGGTAAGTTAGAACTTCGTTTTTTTTTTACAGGTTAATGTATTTTGGGATCGCAAGTCACTGTCCATGGTGCTGAAACAGTTTAACTCTTTCAGCACCATGGACAGTGACTATCTCCTGACGTCGCGTACCGATAATTTTTTTGCCGGGATCGGCCAAAACGAGTTTGGCCGAACCCGGTGAAGTTCGGTACGCTTGTCCGGCTTCGCTCATCGCAAAGACACTCCGTTTGGATGTTCGGAAACAGAAAAGCACGTGGTGCTTTTCGGTTTTCATTCATCCTTTTCACTGCTGTTGCGCGAATCACGCTCGTCCCACGGAAGTGCTTCCGTGTGGTGCGCGTGATTTTCACGCACCCATTGACTTCAATGGGTGCGTGATGCGCGAAATACGCAGAGTTATTGAACCTGTCACGCTTTTTGCGCAGCAGACAAACGCTGCGCAAAAAGCACGGACTGTCTGTACTGCCCCATAGACTTGTATTGGTCCATGCGTGCCGCGTGAAAACCACGCGGCCCGCACGGACCGAATACACGCTCGTGTGAATCCCCCCTTAGTTTGTTTAAATCTGCCTGCAATTCATGAACATCTTCCATAGTCTGAACTATATTGCATAGCTTGGTGTCATCTGCAAAAATAGAAATAGTGCTATTAATCCCATCCTCTATATCATTAATAAATAAGTTGAATAATAGTGGTCCCAGCACTGAACCCTGGGGTCACCACTTATAACCGGGGACCATTCAGAGAAGGAATCATTGACCACAACTCTCTGGATACGGTCCTTGAGCCAATTCTCAATCCAATTACAAACTATATTTTCTAAACCTATAGTCCTTAATTTACCTATTAGGCGTCTATGAGGGACAGTGTCAAATGCCTTTACAAAGTCCAAAAACACTAAATCCACAGCGGCCCCTCTGTCTAGGCTTCTGCTCACCCCTCATATAAACACTATATCCACAGCGGCCCCTCTGTCTAGGCTTCTGCTCACCCCTCATATAAACACTATATCCACAGCGGCCCCTCTGTCTAGGCTTCTCCTCACCCCTCATATAATCACTATATCCACAGCGGCCCCTCTGTCTAGGCTTCTCCTCACCCCTCATATAATTACTATATCCACAGCGGCCCCTCTGTCTAGGCTTCTCCTCACCCCTCATATAAACACTATATCCACAGCGACCCCTCTGTCTAGGCTTCTCCTTACCTCTTTATAAAAACAGATTAGGTTAGTTTGACAACTTCTGTCCTTAGTAAAACCGTGCTGGCTGTCACTTATAATACTATTTATTGTCACATAATCCTGTATATAGTCCCTCAATAGCCCCTCAAAAATTTTCCCCACGATGGATGTTAAGCTTACTGGTCTATAATTACCCGGGGAAGACCTAGAGCCCTTTTTGAAAATAGGCACCACATTTGCCCTGCGCCAGTTCCTTGGCACTATACCAGTCACTAGAGATTCTCTGAATATTATGAAAAGGGGGACAGAAATAACTGAACTAAGCTCTTTAAGAACTCTAGGGTGTAACCCATCTGGTCCCGGGGCCTTGTGCACATTTATTTTATTTAATTTAGCTTGGACCATCTCTACATTCATCCAATTCAGTATATCAACTGATATATTAACAGCACTGGCACTGGCTACATCAGCTGCTCTTTCTTCAGTTGTATATACAGAGCTAAAGAACCCATTTAGTAACTCTGCCTTCTCTTGATCCCCTGTGACCAACTCCCCATTACCACTATCTAGGGGTCCTACATGTTCAGACCTTGGCTTTTTTGCATTTATATGCTTGAAGAATTTTTTGGGATTTGTTTTACTATCCTTGGCCACCTGCCTTTCATTTTGTATTTTTACAGATTTTATTAAGCTCTTTATATTTTACAAGGGCTACAGCTGTACCCTCAGATTTGTATTTTTTAAATGCCCTTTTTTTGTCATGTATTGCCCCTTTCACAGAAGGTGTAAGCCATGTGGGGTTTAATTTGAGTCGTTTATACTTATTACCTGTAGGAATAAATTTTGCACTATAATAACTCAAAGTAGATTTGAAAATCTCCCATTTATCATTTGTCCCATTATTTGACATTAGATCTTCCCAGTCTATATCCTGAATTGCAGCCCTCATCCTGGGGAAATTGGCCTTCTTAAAATTAAATGTTTTTGCCCTCCCAGCCTGCGTTTGTTTTTTACAGTATAGGTAAAATGTAACTATATTATGATCACTGTTACCGAGGTTTTCACGAACATTGACATTCCCAACAAGATCTGCATTATTAGAAATGACCAGATCCAACAGAGCTTCACCTCTAGTCGGGTCTTCCACAAACTGGCCCATAAAATTTTCCTGCAACAGGTTGAGGAAATGTCTCCCCTTTGCAGTTGAAGCCGAACCATGACACCAATTAATATCCCGGAAAATAAAATCTCCCATTATCACTACAGTACCCGCCTGTGCAGCCCGCTCCATCTGTTTATATAACTGAACTTCCATCTCCTCAGTTATATTGGGGGGTCTATAGATTACACCAAAAGTAATTTTTTCAGTGTTTACCTCCCTTTCTAGTTCCACCCACAAGGTTTCAACCTCCTCACAATCTTCACCCTCTAATGTCTCATTCACACTCGCCTTCATATCACTTCTCACATACAGACATACACCTCTGCCTTTCCTATTTGTCCTGTCTTTCCGAAACAGTGTAAAACCCTGTAGATTTACAGCCCAGTCATGTGAAGAGTCCAGCCATGTTTCAGCAACACCAACTATATCTATATTTTCTTCCAGTATCAAGGCCTCCAGCTCCCCCATTTTGCTTGCTAGACTTCTGGCATTTGTGAACATACATGTGTTGACTTTTGACTGATAACTTCTAATGGGAGATAGAAGTGACTGACCATTGTGTGGCCGAACAAGGACCAAGCATCGCGCAAGAAGTTTCTTCGACTTTACAATGGGGAACTGCTTTCATTTGCATCCACAGTACTTATATATTTGTATATAGGGGCAGAATTATAGTAGTTATATTCTGGTATATAGGAGCAGTATTATAGTAGTTATATTCTTGTATATAGGGGGCAGTATTATAGAAGTTATATTCTTGTATATAGGGGCAGTATTATAGTAGTTATATTCTTTTATATAGGGGCAGTATTACAGTAGTTATATTCTTGTATATAGGGGCAGTATTATAGTAATCATATTCTTGCATATAGGGGGCAGTATTATAGTAGTTATATTCTTGTATATAGGAGCAGTATTATAGTAGTTATATTCTTGTATATAGGGTGCAGTATTATAGTAGTTATATTCTGGTATATAGGAGCAGTATTATAGTAGTTATATTCTTGTATATAGGGGGCAGTATTATAGAAGTTATATTCTTGTATATAGGGGCAGTATTATAGTAGTTATATTCTTTTATATAGGGGCAGTATTACAGTAGTTATATTCTTGTATATAGGGGCAGTATTATAGTAATCATATTCTTGCATATAGGGGGCAGTATTATAGTAGTTATATTCTTGTATATAGGAGCAGTATTATAGTAGTTATATTCTTGTATATAGGGTGCAGTATTATAGTAGTTATATTCTGGTATATAGGAGCAGTATTATAGTAGTTATATTCTTGTATATAGGGGCAGTATTACAGTAGTTATATTCTTGTATATAGGGGCAGTATTATAGTAATCATATTCTTGCATATAGGGGGCAGTATTATAGTAGTTATATTCTTCTATATAGGAGCAGTATTATAAGAGTTATATTTTTGTATATAGGGACAGTATTATAGTAGTTATATTCTTGTATATAGGGGGCAGTATTATAGTAGTTATATTCTTGTATATAGGGGCAGTATTATAGCAGTTATATTCTTGTATATAGGAGCAGTATTATAGTAGTTATATTCTTGTATATAGGGGCAGTATTATAGTAGTTATATTATTGTATAAAGGAGCAGTATTATAGTAGTTATATTCTTGTATATAGGAGCAGTATTATAGTAGTTATATTCTTGTATATAGGGGGCAGTGTTATAGTAGTTATATTCTTGTATATAGGGAGCAGTATTATAGTAGTTATATTCTTGTATATAGGAGGCAGTATTATAGTAGTTATATTCTTGTATATAGGAACAGTATTATAGTAGTTATATTATTGTATTTAGGGGCAGTATTATAGTAGTTATATTCTTGTATATAGGGGCAGTATTATAGTAGTTATATTCTTGTATATAGGAGGCAGTATTATAGTAGTTATATTCTGGTATATATGGGCAGTATTATAGTAGTTATATTCTTGTATATAGGGGGTAGTATTATAGTAGTTATATTCTTGTATATAGGAGCTGTATTATAGTAGTTATATTCTTGTATATAGGGGCAGTATTATAGCAGTTATATTCTTGTATATAGGAGCAGTATTATAGTAGTTATATTCTTGTATATAGGGGCAGTATTATAGTAGTTATATTCTTGTATATAGGAGGCAGTATTATAGTAGTTATATTCTGGTATATATGGGCAGTATTATAGTAGTTATATTCTTGTATATAGGGGGTAGTATTATAGTAGTTATATTCTTGTATATAGGAGCTGTATTATAGTAGTTATATTCTTGTATATAGGGGCAGTATTATAGCAGTTATATTCTTGTATATAGGAGCAGTATTATAGTAGTTATATTCTTGTATATAGGGGCAGTATTATAGTAGTTATATTCTTGTATATAGGAGCAGTATTATAGTAGTTATATTCTTGTATATAGGAGGCAGTATTATAGTAGTTATATTCTTGTATATAGTGGGCAGTATTATAGTAGTTATATTCTTGTACATAGGAGCAGTATTATAGTAGTTATATTCTTGTATATAGGGGGCAGTATTATAGTAGTTATATTCTTGTATATAGGGGGCAGTATTATAGTAGTTATATTCTTGTATATAGGGGCAGTATTATAGTAGTTATATTCTTGTATATAGGAGCAGGATTATAGTAGTTATATTCTTGTATATAGGAGGCAGTATTATAGTAGTTATATTCTTGTATATAGGGGCATAGTAGTTATATTCCTGTATATAGGAACAGTATTTTAGTAGTTGTATTCTTGTAAATAGGAGGCAGAATTATAGTAGTTATATTCTTGTATATAGGGGAAGTATTATAGTAGTTATATTCTTGTATATAGGAGGCAGAATTATAGTAGTTCTATTCTTGTATATAGGAACAGTATTATAGTAGTTATTTCTTGTATATAGGGGGCAGTACTATAGTTGTTATATTCTTGTATATAGGAGCAGTACTATAGTAGTTATATTCTTGTATATTGGGGCAGTATTATAGTAGTTCTATTCTTGAATATAGGAGCAGTATTATAGTCGTTATATTCTTGTATATAGGGGCAGTAGTATAGTAGTTATATTCTTGTATATAGGGGCAGTAGTATAGTAGTTATATTCTTGTATATAGGAGCAGTATTATAGTAGTTATATTCTTGTATATAGGAGCAGTATTATAGTAGTTATATTCTTGTATATAGGAACAGTATTATAGTAGTTATTTCTTGTATGTAGGGGGCAGTACTATAGTTGTTATATTCTTGTATATAGGAGCAGTACTATAGTAGTTATATTCTTGTATATAGGGGCAGTATTATAGTAGTTATATTGTTGTATATAGACGGCAGTATTATAGTATTTATATTCTTGTATATAGGGAGTAGTATTATAGTAGTTATAATCTTGTATATTGGGGCAGTATTATAGTAGTTCTATTCTTGTATATAGGAGCAGTATTATAGTCATTATATTCTTGTATATAGGGGGCAGTTTTATAGTAGTTATATTCTTGTATATAGGAGTAGTACTATAGTAGTTATATTCTTGTATATAGGAGCAGTATTATAGTAGTTATATTCTTGTATATAGAGGCAGTATTATAGTAGTTATATTCTTGTATATAGGGGCATTATTATAGTAGTTATATTCTTGTATATAGGGGCAGTATTTTAGTAGTTATATTCTTGTATATAGGAGCAGTATTATAGTAGTTATATTCTTGTATATAGCGGCAGTATTATAGTAGTTATATTCTTGTATATAGGGGGCAGTATTATAGTAGTTATATTCTTGTATATAGGGGGCAGTATTATAGTAGTTATATTCTTGTATATAGGGGCAGTATTATAGTAGTTATATTCTTGTACATAGGGGCAGTATTATAGTAGTTATATTCTTGTATATAGGGGCAGTATTGTAGTAGTTATATTTTTGTATTTAGGGGGCAGTATTATAGTAGTTATATTCTTGTATATAGGATCAGTATTATAGTAGTTATATTCTTGTATATAGAGGCAGTATTATAGTAGTTATAATCTTTTATATATGGGGCAGTATTATAGTAGTTATATTCTTGTATATAGGAGCAGTATTATAGTAGTTATATTCTTGTATATAGGAGCAGTGTTATAGTAGTTATATTCTTGTATATAGGGGGCAGTTTTATAGTAGTTATATTCTTGTATATAGGAGTAGTACTATAGTAGTTATATTCTTGTATATAGGAGCAGTATTATAGTAGTTATATTCTTGTATATAGAGGCAGTATTATAGTAGTTATATTCTTGTATATAAGGGCAGTATTATAGTAGTTATATTCTTGTATATAGGGGCAGTATTATAGTAGTTATATTCTTGTATATAGGAGTAGTATTATAGTAGTTATATTCTTGGATATAGGAGCAGTATTATAGTAGTTATATTCTTGTATATAGGGGGCAGTATTATAGTAGATATATTCTTGTATATAGGGGGCAGTATTATAGTAGTTATATTCTTGTATATAGGGGCAGTATTATAGTAGTTATATTCTTGTATATAGGAGCAGTATTATAGTAGTTATATTCTTGTATATAGGAGCAGTATTATAGTAGTTATATTCTTGTACATAGGAGCAGTATTATAGTAGTTATATTCTTGTATATAGGAACAGTATTATAGTAGTTATTTCTTGTATGTAGGGGGCAGTACTATAGTTGTTATATTCTTGTATATAGGAGCAGTACTATAGTAGTTATATTCTTGTATATAGGGGCAGTATTATAGTAGTTATATTGTTGTATATAGACGGCAGTATTATAGTATTTATATTCTTGTATATAGGGAGTAGTATTATAGTAGTTATAATCTTGTATATTGGGGCAGTATTATAGTAGTTCTATTCTTGTATATAGGAGCAGTGTTATAGTAGTTATATTCTTGTATATAGGAGCAGTTTTATAGTAGTTATATTCTTGTATATAGGAGTAGTACTATAGTAGTTATATTCTTGTATATAGGAGCAGTATTATAGTAGTTATATTCTTGTATATAGAGGCAGTATTATAGTAGTTATATTCTTGTATATAGGGGCATTATTATAGTAGTTATATTCTTGTATATAGGGGCAGTATTTTAGTAGTTATATTCTTGTATATAGGAGCAGTATTATAGTAGTTATATTCTTGTATATAGCGGCAGTATTATAGTAGTTATATTCTTGTATATAGGGGGCAGTATTATAGTAGTTATATTCTTGTATATAGGGGGCAGTATTATAGTAGTTATATTCTTGTATATAGGGGCAGTATTATAGTAGTTATATTCTTGTACATACGGGCAGTATTATAGTAGTTATATTCTTGTATATAGGGGCAGTATTGTAGTAGTTATATTTTTGTATTTAGGGGGCAGTATTATAGTAGTTATATTCTTGTATATAGGATCAGTATTATAGTAGTTATATTCTTGTATATAGAGGCAGTATTATAGTAGTTATAATCTTTTATATATGGGGCAGTATTATAGTAGTTATATTCTTGTATATAAGGGCAGTATTATAGTAGTTATATTCTTGTATATAGGGGCAGTATTATAGTAGTTATATTCTTGTATATAGGAGTAGTATTATAGTAGTTATATTCTTGGATATAGGAGCAGTATTATAGTAGTTATATTCTTGTATATAGGGGGCAGTATTATAGTAGATATATTCTTGTATATAGGGGGCAGTATTATAGTAGTTATATTCTTGTATATAGGGGCAGTATTATAGTAGTTATATTCTTGTATATAGGAGCAGTATTATAGTAGTTATATTCTTGTATATAGGAGCAGTATTATAGTAGTTATATTCTTGTATATAGGAGCAGTATTATAGTCGTTATATTCTTGTACATAGGGGCAGTATTATAGTCTTTATATTCTTGTATATAGGGGCAGTATTCTAGTAGTTATATTCTTGTATATAGGGGCAGTATTATAGTAGTTATATTCTTGTATATAGGGGCAGTGTTATAGCAGTTATATTCTTGTATATAGGGGCAGTATTATAGTAGTTATATTCTTGTACATAGGGGCAGTATTATAGTAGTTATATTCTTGTATATAGGGGCAGTATTGTAGTAGTTATATTTTTGTATTTAGGGGGCAGTATTATAGTAGTTATATTCTTGTATATAGGATCAGTATTATAGTAGTTATATTCTTGTATATAGAGGCAGTATTATAGTAGTTATATTCTTGTATATAGGGGCAGTATTATAGTAGTTATATTCTTGTATATAGGAGCAGTATTATAGTCGTTATATTCTTGTATATAGGGGCAGTAATATAGTAGTTATATTCTTGTATATAGGAGCAGTATTATAGTAGTTATATTCTTGTATATAGGAGCAGTATTATAGTAGTTATATTCTTGTATATAGGAGCAGTGTTATAGTAGTTATATTCTTGTATATAGGGGGCAGTTTTATAGTAGTTATATTCTTGTATATAGGAGTAGTATTATAGTAGTTATATTCTTGTATATAAGAGCAGTATTATAGTGTTATATTCTTGTATATAGAGGCAGTATTATAGTAGTTATATTCTTGTATATAGGGGCATTATTATAGTAGTTATATTCTTGTATGTAGGGGCAGTATTTTAGTAGTTATATTCTTGTATATAGGAGCAGTATTATAGTAGTTATATTCTTGTATATAGCGGCAGTATTATAGTAGTTATATTCTTATATATAGGAGCAATATTATAGTAGTTATATTCTTGTATATAGGAGCAGTATTATAGTAGTTATATTCTTGTATATAGGAGCAGTATTATAGTAGTTATATTCTTGTATATAGGAGCAGTATTATAGTAGTTATATTTTTGTATATAGGAGCAGTATTATAGTAGTTATAATCTTTTATATATGGGGCAGTATTATAGTAGTTATATTCTTGTATATAAGGGCAGTATTATAGTAGTTATATTCTTGTATATAGGGGCAGTATTATAGTAGTTATATTCTTTTATATAGGAGCAGTATTATAGTAGTTATATTCTTGTATATAGGAGCAGTATTATAGTAGTTATATTCTTGTATATAGGAGCAGTATTATAGTAGTTATATTCTTGTATATAGGAGCAGTATTATAGTAGTTATAATCTTTTATATATGGGGCAGTATTATAGTAGTTATATTCTTGTATATAAGGGCAGTATTATAGTAGTTATATTCTTGTATATAGGGGCAGTATTATAGTAGTTATATTCTTGTATATAGGGGCGGTATTATAGTAGTTATATTCTTGTATATAGGGGCGGTATTATAGTAGTTATATTCCTGTATATAGGGGGCAGTATTATAGTAGTTATATTCTTGTATATAGGGAGCAGTATTATAGTAGTTATATTCTTGTATATAGGGGCAGTATTATAGTAGTTATATTCCTGTATATAGGGGGCAGTATTATAGTAGTTATATTCTTGTATATAGGGGCAGTATTATAGTAGTTATATTCTTGTATATAGGGGCAGTATTATAGTAGTTATATTCTTGTATATAGTGGCAGTATTATATTAGTTATATTCCTGTATATAGGGGGCAGTATTATAGTAGTTATATTCTTGTATATAGGAGGCAGTATTATAGTAGTTATATTCTTGTATATAGGGGCAGTATTATATTAGTTATATTCCTGTATATAGGGGGCAGTATTATAGTAGTTATATTCTTGTATATAGGAGGCAGTATTATAGTAGTTATATTCTTGTATATAGGGGGCAGTATTATATTAGTTATATTCCTGTATATAGGGGGCAGTATTATAGTAGTTATATTCTTGTATATAGGGGCAGTATTATAGTAGTTATATTCTTGTATATAGGAGCAGTATTATAGTAGTTATATTCTTGTATATAGGGGCAGTATTATAGTAGTTATATTCTTGTATATAGGGGGCAGTATTATAGTAGTTGTATTCTATTATATAGGAGGCAGTATTATAGTAGTTATATTCTTGTATAAAGAAGCAGTATTATAGTAGTTGTATTCTTGTATATAGGGGCAGTATTATAGTAATTATATTCTTGTATATAGGGGCAGTATTATAGTAGTTATATTCTTGTATATAGGGGGGCAGTATTATAGTAGTTATATTTTTGTATATAGGGAGCAGTATTATAATAGTTATTTCCTGATCGTCCTTGGCATTACAACACATATTGGTTTTAGTCCCCTAGGTACAATCAAGCAGAGACAGGTTAATTAGCAATAAGCATTAAGCAATTAAGGACTTCCCCTATTAGTATGTACCGGTAACCGGGCCCCAGCGTATTTTTAGGATGCAATAAGTCATAAGTCCTGCCAGGGGGAAAAGCTTGTGCTGCCTCTGGACTCTAAATTTTCATTTTCCTGATCATCCTTGGGAGCACAACACATATGGGACTTGCCAAGCAATAGCTATATGGGCGGGACAGCAGACGCCATTTCAAGCACTCTTTTGTCAATTAGAGAACCCTCTGATGCCAGCGAGTCGAGCCTGTAGCATTTTTCAATAGCTGATCTAATCCACCTTGCTAGGGCGGCTTTACTTGCTTTTTGTCCCTTATAAGGACCGGCATGTTGAAGGAACAGATTTTCTGCTTTTCTTAAAACCTTTGTCCTTAGAATATAGGTGAGAACTGCTCTTCTCACGTCCAGTGTATGCCAATTTTCCTGATCTTCACCATGGGGATGAGGGAAAAGAACTGGCAATAATATCTCTTGGTTTATATTCCTAAAGGAAGGAACTTTAGGCAAGAACCCAGGCATGGTATGTAGTAGAAGACAATCTCCCAGGTCCCTCAAATAGGGTTCTTTGAAGGAGAGGGCCTGAAGCTCGCTTATGCGCCTGGTCGACGTGATTGCCACCAGGAAGAAGGCCTTGAAGGAGAGAAATCTGATGGCTGACTCTTGCATGGGTTCAAACGGTGGCTTTGTTAGAGCCGATACCACTATTGAAAGGTCCCAGGAAGGGGAGGGCACCTGAGAGACTGGGCTAAGGTTTCTTAAAGCCTCGAAGAAGATCTTCACCAACTGTTGGTTGGAGAAACGATTTTGCATTTGGCCATTGATTGCCATGAACTGCACCTTAAGGGTATTTAGCTTCAACCCTTTATTGAAGCCCTCCTGAAGAAATTGCAGGATAGTATTCAGAGAAACTGTGTTTGCTGATTTCTTAGAGCACCAGGAGGTAAACAGGGTCCAAACTCTGTTGTATACTTTGACCGTTGAGAGGCGTTTGGCTGACAGCAAAGTGCTAATGACTTCAGATGAAAGCCCCATTTCTGTCAGATTCTCCCGGTCAGTCTAATGGCCGTGAGATGTAGACCGCGAGGGTTCGGGTTATAGGCCCCTTTCTGGGATAGGAGGTCCGGTGACACTGGCAGTTTCAGGAACCTTGCCTTTCGAGAGAGACAATGCCAGGGAGAACCAGGCCCTGCGGGGCCAAAATGGCAAGACTGCAATAGCTTCCGCTTTTTCGTCCCGAACTTTCCTCAATACTCTGGGTATTAATGGGAGGGGAGGAAAGATGTAGATTAATTTCTCTCTCCAGCTGACAGACAGGCCATCTAATGCTACTCTTCTGGTGCCATCACATCCACGTCTGGCATTCCGAACGTGGCAGCTAAGCTGCTGAAAACCTGAGGGTTGAGACTCCACTCCCCTGGATGAGGATATTGCGGCTGAGGAAATCTGCAGTGTGGTTCAAGGAGCCCTTGATGTGAACTGCTGAAATTCCCAACGAATGTTGTTCTGCCCAACTCATAAGTCGTCTGCATTCGGCCGACATTGAGGCACTCCTCGTTCCTCCTTGCTTGTTTATATAGAACACAATTGCAAGGTTGTCCGATTGGACCAGGATTTGGGTATTTCCCAGATGGGATTGAAAGGACATTAGCGACAATCTCACTGCTCTGAGTTCCATCATGTTGGAGGATAGTGACACTCCCTTCTGACTCCATCTGTTCTGAACCCATAGGTGATCTACATGGGCACCCCAGCCCCAGGAGGAGGCATCCGTTGTGAGGACTTTCTGTGGTGGGGGAACCAGGGATTTGCCAGACCGGAAGGTGTCCGGGATTAACCACCAGTTGAGGTCTTGAAGGGTGAAGTTGGAGACTTTGAAGAAAGCATCCAGATTTCTGACATTTTTGTCCCAGGCTCTGAGGATGTCGAGCCGTAATGATCTCATTTGGGCTTTGGCCCAGTGGACCGCATCTATGGATGAGGTAATTAGACCTAGGATTTTCATGGCTCCTCGAACCAATATATTCGGATGGCAAATAAGGTGTTCTATTGAACCCCGGATTGCAGCAGTCCACTCTGGAGACAATTTGACTGTCATCGACAGGGAATTCACCATGAACCCTAAGAATTTCCGATTCTGTGATGGTGAGAGCTGTGACTTTCTGAAGTTCACCAGGAACCCGTGAAAGTGAAGAAACTCCAATGTGGTTTGGAGATGCTCTTGGAGAAGGGAGCTTGATGGCGCTTTTATCAGCCAGTCATCCAAATAAGGGACCACACATATCCCTTTCAGACTCAGAGTTGCTGTTAGCACCACCACGATTTTTGTGAACACACGGGGTGCCGACGAAATCCCGAAGGGTAGGCAGGTAAACTGGAAGTGCTGTATTCCGCCCTGCGCCTGGACCGCCAGATGGAGGAACTTTTTGTGCGCGGCGAGAATAGGGACATGTAAGTATGCGTCCGTAAGGTCGATTGTTGCCATAACATCGTTCCTTTCCAGAAGGTTCATCACCGATCGGATAGTCTCCATCTTGAAGGTTCTCCTCACCAGATTTTGATTGAGGAAAGTCAGGTCTATTACCAGTCTCCAACTGATGTCTGATTTGGGCACGGGGAACACTCTGGAGTAAACTCCTTGCCCTCTTTCTGAGAACATCTTCCAGGGCTGCTTTCTGGAGAAAGACCTGTAGAAGCTGATGGAGTATCTGATTGTGATGCCTGTTGAGGACAAAGTGGTCTGGGGGGAGATTTCTGAACTCCAACGAGTATCCTCTCCTGATGGTCGTCGTCATCCAGTCGTCGGATGATGTCTCCGACCACCGAGAAGAGAATCTCTGAAGCCTTGCTCCTACTTGTAGGATTGGCTCGGCATCATAAACTGTTTGGGTTTTGACCGGGGTTTTTCTTCCGAAAGGAGGAAGGGTTTTCCCGCTTTGTTTTAAACTTGCACTGACGGTTTGGAAACCTTCTATTGAACTTTGGGGACCTTCTTCTCTGATCCCGAAAGTAACGCCTGGTATCCTTCCTTTTAGGTTCAGGAAACCTAGCCCCTTTGCCTTCCCCTGAGGAATTGAAGATATCCGTTAGTTGGAGACCAAACAGAGATTCTGGCTGGAAAGGGAGGCCACAAAAATTATTTTTGGAGAGATTATCCCCTGACCATAATTTAAGACAATGAGCCCTCCTGGCCGCATTCGACAGGGACAGAGCCCTAGATGCACATTTGATGTTATCCAGCTGGGAGTCGCAGAGGAACTCCGAAGCTGACTTCATTACTGGGAGGGACTGGAGAATTTCTGCCCTTGGGACTCCATCCTCTAGATCCCTTGATAGGTGGCTTAGCCATACTCGGAGTGCCCTAGCCACCGGTTCTGAAGACAAGGAAGCTTTGCACGAGTTCACTGCTGAGGTATACACCTTCTTCAGAAGGGAATCCACTTTGCGGTCTATAGGGTCTTTCAGCAGGGCTAATTCATCAGATTAATCACTGGCAAATTTCGTTTTGGTACATTCTCCCAATCTTTGGAGCCAGATTTATCCAGCCTGTAGAGGTTTTTAAACTGAGAGCCCAGTTCAGACTTCTTCTCAGGCTTATCCCAATCCCATTTCATTCATTCCGTGAGGACAGGATGGCTGGGAAAATTTTTACCCTTGGTAATGGGAAAGTAGAACAGTCTGTCCTTTTGTAGGTTTATGCTCAACCTCTTTCCCCATCTCCAATGTATCCTTCACCGCTCTGAGGAGATCATGGAGCTTATCCTTACTCAGGATATAACATTCCTCGGGTCGTCAGAGTCTGGGGAGTCAGAGACCACCTCTGAATCTGAACCTCCTGCAGAGGAGGAAACCTCCTGGTATTGAGGAGGTGGAGAGGAAGAGTGTCTGGTCCTTTTAGCATGGTGATGATTTGACATCTTCAAAAACTACAGATAACCGTTGTTTGAACCATTGCATAAATCCCTTAGAATCCTCCCTGTGGGAGAAGTTGACTGGGGTGGAGCATGAGATACACAGATCTGACACAGTGTTATCAGGCAGAGGCTGGAGGCATTCCCTGCAAAGCCTGTGCCGGGATTTGTGAGTCCTTTTCCTACCTTCTCTTCTGGCAGACATCTAGAGAAGAGGCAGAAACAAACGCATGGTAGGAAATGTGCGTAGCCATCAGCATAGAGACACATCCGGACCCATCAATGTAAACAGCCATACTGACTTTAGCAAGCAGAGGGCTGTCCAGAGGCAGAGCGCGCAATCTTTCAAAAGAGATGCCAGCATTATGAGCCCGCTTCGTCAGCGCGTCACATCCGGGGGCGGGGTCAAGCTGACATCACTTCCGCCCTCATCCATGCCTCTGTAACGCCGATCAGCACATCCGGGTATCGGGAGAGCGCCGACGGTCGGTCCGGAAATACACCTCGGACCGAGACAAATGGGGGATCCTCCAACAGGGGGTCCTCCTCCCCTGATACCGTTACCAGGATAAGGTAAGGTGCCCCGTCGCCGTGTACCAAGAAGATGTCCGCCATCTTGGTACAACTTCGTGACTGAGGGACAGAGACGCAGCCCTGTATACAGCCCGGAACAAATCTTTTTCTCAGTGGGATAGGGAACCGTCTCCGAAATGATCCTAGAGAGAAAGAAAAAAAATACGCTGGGGCCCGGTATCCCGTACATAGTTATAGGGGAAGTCCTTAATTGCTTAATGCTTATTGCTAATTAACCTGCCTCTGCTTAATTGTACCTAGGGGACTAAAACTCATATATGTTCTGCTGCCAAGGGCGATCAGTAAATAACTATTATAATGCTACCCCCGATATACAAGAATATAACTACTATAATACTGCCCCCTATATACAAGAATATAACTACTATAATACTGCCTCCTATATACAGGAATATAACTACTATAATACTGCCCCAATATACAAGAATATAACTACTATAATACTGCTCCTATATACAAGAATATAACTACTATAATACTGCTCCTATATATAAGAATATAACTACTATAATGCTGCCCCTATATACAAGAATATAACTACTATAATACTGCTCCTATATACAAGAATATAACTACTATAATACTGCTCCTATATACAGGAATATAACTACTATAATACTGCCCCTATATACAAGAATATAACTACTATAATACTGCTCCTATATACAAGAATATAACTACTATAATACTGCTCCTATATACAAGAATATAACTACTATAATACGGCCCCCTATATACAAGAATATAACTACTATAATACTGCTCCTATATATAAGAATATAACTACTATAATGCTGCCCCTATATACAAGAATATAACTACTATAATACTGCTCCTATATACAAGAATATAACTACTATAATACTGCTCCTATATACAGGAATATAACTACTATAATACTGCCCCTATATACAAGAATATAACTACTATAATACTGCTCCTATATACAAGAATATAACTACTATAATACTGCTCCTATATACAAGAATATAACTACTATAATACTGCCCCCTATATACAAGAATATAACTACTATAATACGGCCCCCTATATACAAGAATATAACTACTATAACACTGCCCCCTATATACAAGAATATAACTACTATAATACTGCCTCCTATATACAAGAATATAACTACTATAATACTGCTCCTATATACAAGAATATAACTACTATAATACTCCCCTATATACAAGAATATAACTACTATAATACTGCCCCTATATACAAGAATATAACTACTATAATACTGCCCCTATATACAGGAATATACCTACTATAATACTGCTCCTACATACAAGAATATAACTACTATAATACTGCCCCCTATATACAAGAATATAACTACCATAATACTGCCCCTATATACAAGAATATAACTACTATAATACTGCTCCCTATATACAAGAATATAACTACTATAATACTGCCCCTATATACAAGAATATAACTACTATAATACTGCCCCCTATATACAAGAATATAACTACTATAATACTGCTCCCTATATACAAGAATATAACTACTATAATACTGCTCCTATATACAAGAATATAACTACTATAATACCGCTCCCTATATACAAGAATATAACTACTATAATACTGCCCCCTATATACAAGAATATAACTACTATAATACTGCCCCCTATATACAAGAATATAACTACTATAATACGGCCCCCTATATACAAGAATATAACTACTATAACACTGCCCCCTATATACAAGAATATAACTACTATAATACTGCCTCCTATATACAAGAATATAACTACTATAATACTGCTCCTATATACAAGAATATAACTACTATAATACTCCCCTATATACAAGAATATAACTACTATAATACTGCCCCTATATACAAGAATATAACTACTATAATACTGCCCCTATATACAAGAATATAACTACTATAATACTGCCCCTATATACAAGACTATAACTACTATAATACTGCCCTATATACAAAAATATAACTACTATAATACTGCTCCTATATACAAGAATATAACTACTATAATACTGCTCCCTATATACAAGAATATAACTACTATAATACTGCCCCTATATACAAGAATATAACTACTATAATACTGCCCCTATATACAGGAATATACCTACTATAATACTGCTCCTACATACAAGAATATAACTACTATAATACTGCCCCCTATATACAAGAATATAACTACCATAATACTGCCCCTATATACAAGAATATAACTACTATAATACAGCCCCCTATATACAAGAATATAACTACTATAATACTGCCCCTATATACAAGAATATAACTACTATAATACTGCCCCCTATATACAAGAATATAACTACTATAATACTGCTCCCTATATACAAGAATATAACTACTATAATACTGCTCCCTATATACAAGAATATAACTACTATAATACTGCCCCCTATATACAAGAATATAACTACTATAATACTGCCCCCTATATACAAGAATATAACTACTATAATACTGCTCCCTATATACAAGAATATAACTACTATAATACTGCTCCTATATACAAGAATATAACTACTATAATACCGCTCCCTATATACAAGAATATAACTACTATAATACTGCCCCTATATACAAGAATATAACTACTATAATACTGCCCCTATATACAAGAATATAACTACTATAATACTGCCCCTATATACAAGAATATAACTACTATAATACTGCCCCTATATACAAGACTATAACTACTATAATACTGCCCTATATGCAAGAATATAACTACTATAATACTGCTCCTATATACAAGAATATAACTACTATAATATTGCTCCCTATATACAAGAATATAACTACTATAAGGGCATGGCCACACGTGGCGGATTTCCTCCGCAACTGTCCGCATCAATGCCGCACAGAATCTGCGTTGCAGATTCTGTGGCGGATCTGCCCAAAATGTGCAGTAAATTGATGCGGACTAGCTGCTGCGGACTGCGGGAAAAGTGCTTCCCTTCTCTCTATCAGTGCAGGATAGAGAGAAGGGCCAGCACTTTCCCTAGTGAAAGTAAACACATTTCATACTTACCGGCCGTTGTCTTGGTGACGCGTCCCTCTTTCGGCATCCTGCCCGACCTCCCTGGATGACGCGGCAGTCCATGTGACTGCTGCAGCCTGTGATTGGCTGCAGCCGTCACTTAGACTGAAACGTCATCCTAGGAAACCGGACTGGAGACAGAAGCAGGGAGTTATCGGTAAGTATGAACATCTATTTTTTTTACAGGTTGCTGTATATTGGGATCGGTAGTCACTGTCCAGGGGGCAGAAACAGTTACTGCCGATCGCTTAACTCTTTCAGCACCCTGGACAGTGATTATTTACTGACGTCGCCTAGCAACGCTCTCCCGTAATTACGGGAGCACCATTGACTTCCTCAGTCTGGCTGTAGACCTAGAAATACATAGGTCCAGCCAGAATGAAGAAATGTCATGTCAAAAAAGCAAGACGCATCCGCAGCACACATAACATGTGCATGACAGCTGCGGACTGCATTGCGGAATTTAGAATCTCCATTGAAGTCAATGGAGAAATTCCGCCATGAGTCCGCAACCAGTCCGCCACTGGTCCGCAACAGACAGAGCATGCTGCGGACACCAAATTCCGCTCCGCAGCCTATGCTCCGCAGCGGAATTTTACGCCTCGTCTAAACGAACAATTCTAAATAGAAGTGGAAGTCAATGGAGAAACGGCTCCGCTGCGGATTAACGCTGCGGAGTGTCCGCAGCGGAATTCAAGTGAAATTCCGCCACATGTGAATCCAGCCTAATACTGCTCCTATATACAAGAATATAACTACTATAATACTGCTCCTTTATACAAGAATATAACTACTATAATACTGCTCCTTTATACAAGAATATAACTACTATAATACTGCCTCCTATATACAAGAATATAACTACTATAATACTGCCCCTATATACAAGAATATAACTACTATAATACTGCCCCTATATACAATAATATAACTACTATAATACTGCCCCTATATACAAGAATATAACTACTATAATACTGTCCCTATATACAAGAATATAACTACTATAATACTGTACCTATATACAAGAATATAGCTACTATAATACTGCACCCTATATACAATAATATAACTACTATAATACTGCACCCTATATACAATAATATAACTACTATAATACTGCCCCTATATACAAGAATATAACAACTATAATACTTCCCCTATATACAAGAATATAACTACTATAATACTGCCCCTTTATACAAGAATATAACTACTATAATACTGCCCCCTATATACAAGAATATAACTACTATAATACTGCCCCCTATATACAAGAATATAACTACTATAATACTGCTCCTATATACAAGAATATAACTACTATAATACTGCCCCTATATACAAGAATATAACTACTATAATACTGCCCCTTTATAAAAGAATATAACTACTATAATACTGCCCCTATATACAAGAATATAACTACTATAATACTGTCACTATATACAAGAATATAACTACTATAATACTGCCTCCTATATACAAGAATATAGAGACTAGAATACTGCCCCTATATTCAAGAATATAACTACTATAATACTGCTCCTAAATATAAGAATATAACTACTACAGTACTGTGCCTACATACAAGAATATAACTACTATAATTCTGCTCCTATATACAAGAATATAACTACTAGAATACTGCTCCTATATATACACAAGAATATAACTACTATAATACTACCCCTATATACAAGAATATAACTACTATAATACTGTCCCTATGTACAAGAATATAAATACTATAATACTTCCACTATATACAAGAATATCACTACTATAATACTGCCCCATATATACAAGAATATAACTACTAGAATATTGCTCCTATATACAAGAATATAACTATTATAATACTGCTCATATATACAAGAATATAACTACTATAAAACTGCCCCCTATATACAAGAATATAACTACTATAATTTAGCCCCTATGTAGAAGAATATAACTACTATTATACTGCCCCTATAAACAAGAATATAACTACTATAATACTGCCCTATATACAAGAATATAACTACTATAATACTGCCCCTATATACAAGAATATAACTACTATAATACTGCCCCTATATACAAAAATATCACTACTATAATACTGCCCCTATATACAAGACTATAACTATTATAATTCTGCTTCCTATACAAAAGAATATAACTACTACAATACTGCCCATATATACAAGAATATAAGTACTATAATACTGCTCCTATATACAAGAAAATAACTACTATAATACTGCCCTCTAGATACAAGAATATAACTACTATAACACTGCACCTATATACAGTAATATAATTACTATAATACTGCTCTTATATACAACAAGAATATAACTACTATAATACTGCTCCTATATACAAGAATAAAACTACTATAATACTGCACCTATATAAAGGAATATAACTACTATAATACTGCTCCTATATACAAGAATAAAACTACTATAATACTGCACCTATATAAAGGAATATAACTACTATAATACTGCTCCTATATACAAGAATATAACTACTATAATACTGCCCCTATATAAAATAGTATAACTACTATACTGCTCCCTATATACAAGAATATAACTACTATAATACTGCCCCCTATATACAAGAATAGAACTACTATAATACTGCTCCTATATTCAAGAATGTAGCTACTATAATACTGCTCCTATATACAAGAATATAACTAATACTGACCCTATATACAAGAATATAACTACTATAATATTGCCCCCTATATACAAGAATATAACTACTATAATACTGCCCCCTATATACAAGAATAGAACTACTATAATACTGCTCCTATATTCAAGAATGTAGCTACTATAATACTGCTCCTATATACAAGAATATAACTAATACTGACCCTATATACAAGAATATAACTACTATAATATTGCCCCCTATATACAAGAATATAACTACTATAATACTGCCCCCTATATACAAGAATATAACTACTATAATACTGCCCCTATATAAAATAGTATAACTACTATAATGCTCCCTATATACAAGAATATAACTACTATAATACTGCCCCTATATACAAGAATATAACTACTATAATACTGCCCCTATATAAAATAGTATAACTACTATAATGCTCCCTATATACAAGAATATAACTACTATAATACTGCCCCTATATACAAGAATAGAACTACTATAATACTGCTCCTATATTCAAGAATGTAGCTACTATAATACTGCTCCTATATACAAGAATATAACTAATACTGCCCCTATATACAAGAATATAACTACTGTAATATTGCCCCCTATATACAAGAATATAACTACTATAATACTGCCCCTATATACAAGAATATAACTACTATAATACTGCTCCCTATATACAATAATATAACTACTATAATACTGCTCCTATATAAAAGGATATAACTACTATAATTCTGCCCCTATATACAAGAATATAACTACTATAATACTGTCCCTATATACAAGAATATTACTACTATAATACTACTGCCCCTATAACAATAATATAACTACTATAATACTGCCCCTATATACAAGAATATAACTACTATAATACTGCTCCTATATACAAGAATATAACTATTATAATACTGCTCCTTTATACAAGAATATAACTACTATAATACTGCACCCTATATACAAGAATATAACTACTATAATACTATACCCTATATAAAAGAATATAACTACTATAATACTGCCCCCTATATACAGGAATATAACTACTATAATACTGCCCCTATATACAAGAATATAACTACTATAATACTGCCCCCTATATATACAAGAATATAACTACTATAATTTAGCCCCTATGTAGAAGAATATAACTACTATAATACTGCCCCTATAAACAAGAACATAACTACTATAATACTGCCCTATATACAAGAATATAACTACTATAATACTGCCCCTATATACAAGAATATAACTACTATAATACTGCCCCCTATATACAAGAATATAACTACTATAATACTGCTCCTATATACAAGAATATAACTACTATAATACTGCTCCTATATATACAAGAATATAACTACTATAATACTGCCCCTATATACAGGAATATAACTACTATAATACTGCCCCTATATACAAGAATATAACTACTATAATACTGCCCCTATATACAAGAATATAACTACTATAATACTGCCCCTATATACAAGAATATAACTACTATAATACTGCTCCCTATATACAATAATATAACTACTATAATACTGCTCCTATATAAAAGGATATAACTACTATAATTCTGCCCCTATATACAAGAATATAACTACTATAATACTGTCCCTATATACAAGAATATTACTACTATAATACTACTGCCCCTATAACAATAATATAACTACTATAATACTGCCCCTATATACAAGAATATAACTACTATAATACTGCTCCTATATACAAGAATAAAACTACTATAATACTGCACCTATATACAAGAATATAACTATTATAATACTGCTCCTTTATACAAGAATATAACTACTATAATACTGCACCCTATATACAAGAATATAACTACTATAATACTATACCCTATATAAAAGAATATAACTACTATAATACTGCCCCCTATATACAGGAATATAACTACTATAATACTGCCCCTATATACAAGAATATAACTACTATAATACTGCCCCCTATATATACAAGAATATAACTACTATAATTTAGCCCCTATGTAGAAGAATATAACTACTATAATACTGCCCCTATAAACAAGAACATAACTACTATAATACTGCCCTATATACAAGAATATAACTACTATAATACTGCCCCTATATACAAGAATATAACTACTATAATACTGCCCCCTATATACAAGAATATAACTACTATAATACTGCTCCTATATACAAGAATATAACTACTATAATACTGCTCCTATATATACAAGAATATAACTACTATAATACTGCCCCTATATACAGGAATATAACTACTATAATACTGCCCCTATATACAAGAATATAACTACTATAATACTGCCCCTATATACAAGAATATAACTACTATAATACTGCTCCTAAACACAAGAATATAACTACTATAATGCTGCTCCTATATATACAAGAATATAACTGCTATAATACTGCCCCTATATACAAGAATATAACTACTTTAATACTAACCCTATATACAAGAATATAAATACTATAATACTTCCCCTATATACAAGAATATCACTACTATAATACTGCCCCTATATACAAGAATATAACTATTATAATACTGCTCATATATACAAGAATATAACTACTATAAAACTGCCCCCTATATACAAGAATATAACTACTATAATTTAGCCCCTATGTAGAAGAATATAACTACTATAATACTGCCCCTATAAACAAGAATATAACTACTATAATACTGCCCTATATACAAGAATATAACTACTATAATACTGCCCCTATATACAAGAATATAACTACTATAATACTGCTCCTATATACAAGAATATCACTACTATAATACTGCCCCTATATACAAGAATATAACTACTATAATTCTGCTTCCTATACAAAAGAATATAACTACTATAACACTGCCCATATATACAAGAATATAAGTACTATAATACTGCTCCTGTATACAAGAAAATAACTACTATACTGCCCCCTAGATACAAGAATATAACTACTATAACACTGCACCTATATACAGTAATATAATTACTATAATACTGTTTTTATATACAACAAGAATATAACTACTATAATACTGCCCCTATATACAAGAATATAACTACTATAATACTGCTCCTAAACACAAGAATATAACTACTATAATGCTGCTCCTATATATACAAGAATATAACTACTATAATACTGCCCCTATATACAAGAATATAACTACTTTAATACTGCCCCTATATACAAGAATATAAATACTATAATACTTCCCCTATATACAAGAATATAACTGCTATAATACTGCCCCTATATACAAGAATATAACTATTATAATACTGCTCATATATACAAGAATATAACTACTATAAAACTGCCCCCTATATACAAGAATATAACTACTATAATTTAGCCCCTATGTAGAAGAATATAACTACTATAATACTGCCCCTATAAACAAGAATATAACTACTATAATACTGCCCTATATACAAGAATATAACTACTATAATACTGCCCCTATATACAAGAATATAACCACTATAATACTGCTCATATATACAAGAATATCACTACTATAATACTGCCCCTATATAAAATAGTATAACTACTATACTGCTCCCTATATACAAGAATATAACTACTATAATACTGCCCCCTATATACAAGAATAGAACTACTATAATACTGCCCCCTATATACAAGAATATAACTACTATAATACTGCTCCTATATTCAAGAATGTAGCTACTATAATACTGCTCCTATATACAAGAATTTAACTAATATAATACTGCCCCCTATATACAGGAATATAACTACTATAATACTACTGCCCCTATAACAAGAATATAACTACTATAACACTGCACCTATATACAAGAATATAACTACTATAATACTGCCCCCTATGTGCATGAATATAACTACTATAATACTGCCCCTATATACAAGAATATAACTACTATAATATTGCCCCCTATATAGAAAAATATAATTACTATAATACTGCTCCTATATACAAGAATAAAACTACTATCATCTTGACAGTCAGAGATAAAACAGCTTAAATATTGTTCTAGAGACTGATTAGTCCTCTCGGTTTGGCCATTAGTTTCAAGATGGAAGGCCGAGGAGAAGGACAGATCAATGTCCAACTTCTTACAGAAGGCTCTCCAAAACAATGACACAAATTGTACCCCTCTGTCAGAAACAATATTGACAGGAACCCTATGGAGACACAGGATGTGTTTGACAAACAAGGTAGCTAACGTCTTGGCATTGGGTCGTTTCTTGAGGGGTACAAAGTGGGACATCTTACTGAAGCGGTCTACTACAACCCACACCACCGACTTGCCTTGGGATGGAGGCCGATCGGTGATAAAATCCATGGAGATATGGGTCCAAGGTCTCTGGGGAATGGACAAAGAACATAGTAATCCCACTGGTCGGGACCTGGGAGTCTTGGACCTAGCACAAGTTTCACAATCGGCGGCGTAGGCCTTAACGTCTTTAAACAACCCAGGCCACCAATAGGTTCTAGAAAGGAGGTGCTTGATACCCAGGATGCCTGGATGGCCAGATAGTGCAGTCATGATTTTCCCTGAGTACCCTTAGACGGAATTGCAGGGGAACAAACAGCTTGTTCTCAGGAAGGTTCTCGGGAGCTGAACCTTGATCCGCCGCAATATTGGAGGCTAAGTCAGAATCAACAGAGGATATGATTATACCTGGGGTCAAAACACAAGCAGGATCCTCCTCAGGAGGAGGACTGGCCATGAAGCTACGCGTGCATCAGCTTTAATATTTTTAGACCCAGCCCTATAGGTGACCACAAAGTTGAATCTAGTAACAAACAACGCCCATCAAGCTTGTCTCGGGTTTAGCCTCCGGGCAGATTCTAGGAAAACCAGATTCTTGTGGTCGGTAAGGACTGTTACCTGGTGCCTAGCCCCCTCCAGGAAGTGGCGCCACCCTTCAAATGCCCATTTAATGGCTAAGAGTTCGCTGTTGCCAACGTCATAGTTACTCTCAGTGGGGGAGAACTTCCTGGAGAAGTAGGCACAGGGACGGAGATGGGTAAGACCCCTGGTACCCTGGGACAAGACAGCACCCACTCCCACCTCGGAGGCTTCAACCTCCACGATGAATGGCTCCATTTGGTTAGGCTGAATCAGCACTGGG
Organism: Rhinoderma darwinii; assembly: GCF_050947455.1. Classification (NCBI taxonomy): domain Eukaryota; kingdom Metazoa; phylum Chordata; class Amphibia; order Anura; family Rhinodermatidae; genus Rhinoderma; species Rhinoderma darwinii. The sequence continues at coordinate 486,922 of NW_027461696.1, forward strand.
GCAGAGACAAAGCACCTCTTAAGGACCTCAAAAGCCTGAATCGCCTCCGGAGGCCAGTGGAGGAGATCAGCACCTTTGCGAGTAAGGTCCGTAAGAGGCTTAGTGATGACCGAGAAGTTAGCAATAAATCTCCTGTAATAATTAGCGAACCCCAGGAAGCACTGCAAAGCCTTCAGGGAGGCAGGTTGGACACATTCCGCTACAGCCTGAACCTTGGCAGGGTCCATGCAGAATTCGTTAGGAGTGAGAATTTGACCCAAAAATGGTATCTCCTGCACCCCAAACACACATTTTTCAGTTTTAGCAAAGAGTTTGTTTTCCCTATGGGCCTGGAGCACCTTCCTGACATGCTCAATGTGGGAGGACCAGTCCTTGGAAAACACAAGTATATCATCAAGGTACACTACAAGAAATACCCCCAGGTAGTCTCTTAAAACCTCATTTATAAAATTCTGGAAGACCGCGGGAGCATTACACAACCCAAATGGCATGACGAGGTATTCGAAATGACCTTCGGGCATGTTAAACGCAGTCTTCCACTCATCCCCTTCCCTGATTCGGATAAGGTTATAAGCCCCCCGAAGATCAAACTTAGAGAACCATTGTGCCCCCTGAACCTGATTGAAGAGATCAGGAATCAAAGGAAGGGGATATTGGTTACTTACAGTGACCTTATTCAAGTTCCGGTAATCGATGCATGGCCTAAGACCACCATCCTTCTTCCCTACGAAGAAGCCAGCACCTACAGGAGAAGTAGAGGTGCAGATGTAACCCTTGGCCAGGCTTTCCTGGATATATTCTCTCATGGCTTCACGTTCAGGACAAGAGAGATTAAATATCCTACCTTTAGGGAGCTTAGCTCCTGGTACCAAATCGATGCGCAATCGTATTCTCTATGAGGAGGTAACTCTTCGGAGGCTTTTTTAGAAAAAACATCAGCGAAGTCCTGAATAAACTCAGGTAGAGTGTTCAACTCCTCAGCGAGAGAAAGCAAATTAATAGAAATACAGGACGTCATGCATTCATTACCCCATTTGGTAAGATCCCCAGTATTCCAGTCAAACGTGGGATTATGCATCTGCAACCAAGGAAGGCCTAAAACCAAATCTGACGATAATCCCTACATCACCAACACAGAACACTGCTCCGAATGCATGGAGCCAACAATGAGTTCAAATACAGGGGTATGCTGTGTAAAATAACCATTAGCAAGTGGAGTGGAGTCGATACCCACTACCGGGACAGGTTTAGGCAAATCAATTAAAGGCATAGCTAGAGACATAGCAAATTCCACAGACATAATATTAGCAGAAGACCCTGAATCCACGAAGGCACTGCCGGTAGCAGACCTACCCTCAAAAGAGACCTGAAAGGGAAGCAAGGTTTTATTAGGTTTCATATTTACGGGAAATACCTGTGCGCCTAAGTGACCTCCCCGATGGTCACTTAGGCGCAGAAGTTCTTCCGGCTGCTTATTCTTAGGCCTAGGACAGTTGTTCACTTGATGCTTGTCATCCCCACAGTAGAAGCAGAGACCATTCTTCTTGCGGAACTCTCTACGTTGTTGGGGAGACACGGAGGCCCCGAGTTGCATTGGTTCATCCGAGTTTTCCGTGGATGAACGAAGCAACGGAACCTTGGGAGCCATCATGGGGGAGCCAGAGGAGAAAGCACAAAAACATTCAAGTCGTCGTTCCCTGAGACGTCGGTCAAGACGTACCGCTAAAGCCATAACCTGATCTAGAGAGTCAGAAGAGGGATAGCTTACTAACAGGTCTTTGAGGGCGTTCGACAGACCCAATCTAAACTGGCACCTCAAGGCAGGGTCATTCCACCGAGAAGCTACACACCACTTCCTAAAGTCAGAACAATACTCCTCAACAGGTCTCTTACCCTGACGTAAGGTCACCAGCTGACTCTTGGCAAAGGCAGTCTTGTCAGTCTCGTCATATATGAGCCCGAGAGCAGAAAAATAAAGATCAACAGAGGAAAGTTCAGGGGCGTCAGAAGCCAAGAAGAAGGCCCATTCTTGGGGCCTGTCCTGGAGCCGGGACATAATTATTCCCACTCGCTGGCTCGCAGAACCTGAGGAGTGGTTCGTTAGACGGAAATAGAGCCTACAACTCTCCCGAAATGAGAAAAAAGTCTTCCGATCCCCTGAGAACCGGTCAGGCAACTTGAGGTTGGGTTCAAGAGGTGAGGTGGAGGGCACTACCAGGGTAGCATCACACTGGTTGCCCCTCTGAGCCAGGGCTTGGACCTGTAGGTAGAGGCCCTGCATTTGCTGAGCCAGGGTCTCAAGGGGGTCCATAGTTGTGTCGGGGACCAGGGTAGAAAAGGTATATGGGCCTGTGATTATGTAATGACGGGGTAGGGAGACAGACAGGTGAGCCCTAATCTACCCGTCACTCAGTCTCTGCCTACTTGCACGGCCCGTCCTAGGCGACGGCGTAGAACTGGGCGATGGTCCCTACGCTCAATATGTGCATGACAGACAAACAGACAAGGGTACACAGAACTCAAGGGAAATGGGGCAGTTGCGCACGGCAAAACCGTGAGCAACAGGAGTAGTGAACGAGCCGAGTCAAACCAGGAGTGTACGACGTACCAAACGCAGAGTAGAAGCGTAGTCAGTAAAGCCAGGGTCAAAATGAAGCAGAGGTCAATAGTACTAGCAGGAACAGCAGAGCCAGGAAACAGGAAAGAATCACAGGCAAAGGAGGAGCAGGAAATGAAGGTATAAATAGACAGAGGGCGGGAGCTAGCTCCCTCTGGCCAGGCTGTGATAGGTTCTCCCGCTCCTCAGCCTCCCAGCCTGATTTGTAGCAGATCGAGTCACTCTAACAGACCTAGGCACAGATGCAGGCTGATTAACCACGGGCATCGACAAAGAAGCTGTGTCAGGCAAATCTATTACACACTATATACAAGAATATAACTACTATAATACTGCCCCTATATACAAAAATATCACTACTATAATACTGCTCCCTATATACAAGAATATAACTACTATAATACTGCTCCTATATACAAGACTATAACTACTATAATACTGCCCCTATATACAAGAATATAACTACTATAATACTGCCCCTATATAAAAAAATATCACTACTATAATACTGCCCCTATATACAAGAATATAACTACTATAATACTGCCCCTATATACAAGAATATAACTACTATAATAATGCTCCTATATACAAGAATATAACTACTATAACACTGCTCCATACATACAAGAATATAACTACTATAATATTGCCCCTATATACAAGAATATATCTACTATAATACTGCCCCTATATACAAGAATATATCTACTATAATACTGCTCCTATATACAAGAACATATCTACTATAATACTGCCCCCTATATGCTAGAATATAACTACTATAATTCTGCCTCCTATATACAAGAATATAACTACTGTAACACTGCCCCTATATACAAGAATATAACTACTATAATACTGATCCCTATATACAAGAATATAACTACTATAATAGTGGACCTATATACAAGAATATAACTACTATAATACTGCCCCTATATACAAGAATATAACTACAATACTACTGCCCCCTATATACAAGAATATAACTACTATAATACTGCCCCTATATACAAAAATATAACTAATATAATACTGCTCCTATATACAAGAGTATAACTACTATAATACTGCCCCTATATACAAGAATATAACTACTATAATAGTGGACCTATATACAAGAATATAACTACTATAATACTGCCCCTATATACAAGAATATAACTACTATAATACTGCTCCTATATACAAGAATATAACTACTATAATACTGCCCCTATATACAAGAATATAACTACTATACTACTGCCCCCTATATACAAGAATATAACTACTATAATACTGCCCCTATATACAAAAATATAACTATTATAATACTGCTCCTATATACAAGAGTATAACTACTATAATACTGCCCCCTATATACAAGAATATAACTACTATAATACTGCCCCTATATACAAGAATATAACTACTATAATACTGCCCCTATATACAAGAATATAACTACTATAATACTGCTCCCTATATACAAGAAAATAACTACTATAATACTGCTCCTATATACAAGAATATAACTACTATAATACTGCTCCCTATATACAAGAATATAACGACTATAATACTGCCCCTATATACAAGAATATAACGACTATAATACTGCCCCTATATACAAAAATATAACTACTATAATACTGCTCCTATACACAAGAATATAACAACTATAATACTGCCCCCTATATACAAGAATATAACTACTATAATACTGCCTCCTATATACAAGAATATAACTACTATAATACTGCTCCTATATACAAGAATATAAATACTATAATACTGCCCCTATATACAAGAATATAGCTACTATAAGGCTGGGTTCACACGACCACTTTAACGTCCGTAATCGACGGACGTATTTCGGGCGGAAGTCCCGGACCGAACTCAGTGCAGGGAGCTGGGCTCCTAGCATCATAGTTATGTACGATGCTAAGAGTCCCTGCCTCTCTGCAGGACAACTGTCCCGTACTGTAATCATGTTTTCAGTACGGGACAGTAGTTCCACGGAGAGGCAGGGACTCCTAGCATCGTACATAACTATGATGCTAGGAGCCCAGCTCCCTGCACTGAGTTCGGTCCGGGACTTCCGCCCGAAATACGTCCGTCGATTACGGACGTTAAAGTGGTCGTGTGAACCCAGCCTAATACTGCCCCCTAAATACAAGAATATAACTACTATAATACTGCTCCTATATACAAGAATATAACTAATATAATACTGCCCCTATATACAAGAATATAACTACTATAATACTGCTCCTATATACAAGAATATACCTACTATAATACTGCCCCTATATACAAGAATGTAACTACTATAATGCTGCTCCCTATATACAAGAATATAACTACTATAATACTGCCCCCTATATACAAGAATATAACTACTATAATACTGCCCCTATATACAAGAATATAACTACTATAATGCTGCTCCTATATACAAGAATATAAGTAATATAATACTGCCCCTATATACAAGAATATAACTACTATAATACAGCTCCTATATACAAGAATATAACCACTATAATACTGCTCATATATACAAGAATATCACTACTATAATACTGCCCCTATATAAAATAGTATAACTACTATACTGCTCCCTATATACAAGAATATAACTACTATAATACTGCCCCTATATACAAGAATATAACTACTATAATACTGCTCCCTATATACAAGAATATAACTACTATAATACAGCTCCTATATACAAGAATATAACTACTATAATACTGCTCCTATATACAAGAATATAACTACTATAATACTGCCCCTATATACAAGAATATAACTACTATAATACTGCTCCCTATATACAAGAATATAACTACTATAATACAGCTCCTATATACAAGAATATAACTACTATGATACTGCCTCTATATATAAGAATATAACTACAATAATACTGCCCCCTATATACAAGAATATAACTACTATAATGCTGCTCCCTATATACAAGAATATAACTACTATAATACTGATCCTATATACAAGAATATAACTACTATAATACTGCTCCTATATACAAGAATATAACTACTATAATACTGCCCCCTATATACAAGAATATAACTACTATAATACTGCCCCCTATATACAAGAATATAACTACTATAATACTGCTCTCTATATACAAGAATATAACTACTATAATACTTCTCCTATATACAAGAATATAACTACTATAATACTGCCCCCTATATACAAGAATATAACCACTATAATACTGCCCCCTATATACAAGAATATAACTACTATAGTACTGCCCTCTATATACAAGAATATAACTACTATAATACTGCCCCCTATATACAAGAATATAACTACTATAATACTGCTCCCTATATACAAGAATATAACTACTATAATACTGCCCCTATATACAAGAATATAACTACTATAATACTGCCCCTACATACAAGAATATAACTACTATAATACAGCTCCTATATACAAGAATATAACTACTATAATACTGATCCTATATACAAGAATATAACTACTATAATACTGCTCCTATATACAAGAATATAACTACTATAATACTGCCCCCTATATACAAGAATATAACTACTATAATACTGCCCCCTATATACAAGAATATAACTACTATAATACTGCTCTCTATATACAAGAATATAACTACTATAATACTGCTCCTATATACAAGAATATAACTACTATAATACTGCCCCCTATATACAAGAATATAACCACTATAATACTGCCCCCTACATACAAGAATATAACTACTATAGTACTGCCCTCTATATACAGGAATATAACTACTATAATACTGCCCCCTATATACAAGAATATAACTACTATAATACTGCTCCTATATACAAGAATATAACTACTATAATACTGCCCCTATATACAAGAATATAACTACTATAATACTGCCCCTACATACAAGAATATAACTTCTATAATACTGCTCCTATATACGAGAATATAACTACTATAATGATCTTTTTTATTTAAAAACTTGCAACAAAATATTACAATATATTTACAAAACACTCATGACAAATATAGAACAAAACTTGTCTCTTAATAACATCACAAATATTAAACAAAGCATGATATATTAATATTCCTCCAGTATAAATTCTAATTATTTTTCATATCTTTCCTATACACAGTCTTAAGACTTTCCAAGATATTCTGCCTGACAGTATTACAGGAGAGTTCTTCTTTATTGATGACCAGGCTGCATCGCGCACACCACAGATGATACAGGGTCACCACATTTATGACATATAATGAACTTCTATCATATACACTAAGTTCAGGCTGGAAGTCTCCATACAGCAGCTGAGAGTATGGCTGTCCCACTAGATGTGGTAACTGCAGGGACAGGGACACAGCTTCCCATAATTGTATACTGAAAGGACACTCTAACAGTAGATGTTCCATGGTCTCTAGTATCTGGGAACACTCTTCTCTAGGACAGAATCTGTCCAACACGTACCTACACTTAAGGTTGGTTCTAACATACATTTTGCCATGGAATCCCAACCAGGCCACGTCCCTCATGTGCGGAGGAACTCTAGAGTCATCCAGGATTTTTGCAGCCTGCCTTATATCAAGGCTCGGGGCTTCCCTCAATTGTATATGGACAGTGAACTGACATCTAAGGAGCTTCTTGTACAACTCCTTCCTATGGAGTAACTTGACATCGTCATATAATATCTTCCATTTAATGATCTTCCTGATTATATTGACTCCATACCAAGACACGTTATTCTTAATGCGCCTTGAGATCCTCTTTATGGGGTCACCTATTGACCACACAGACACAAACTGCTGGATCTGACTCTTAAACAAACAGCCCCATGGCTTGACCTCAGCATTCTTACAAAATAAAAAATTCTTCATCAGAAACATCAGACTAAAGAAGAGCTGCGGGCAGGGCATGGAGAGACCACCTTCCTTATGAGGGAGATAGACAATGTTCCTCCTGACTACATTGACCCTGTTACCCCACAAGAAGCGGAAGAACACTTTTGTCAGTCTGGGAAGTAAAGTATCCGGTACTGGAAACACCACACTGATATATAGGAAGAGCGAGAGGAGGAAGCTCTTCAACAGGCGGACCTTCTCCTGATACGTCAGCCGCCAGTGCTTCCAGCTCAGCACCTTCTGCTCACACAGCGCTAACTTCTCCTCCCAGTTCACCTTCCCTTCATCCACAGCTCCAAACACAACCCCCAAAATCTTTATCTTCTCCTGAACTGTTCTGAAGGGCACCGAGAAGACATCGCTGTCACTTCCCAACCACAAGGCCTCGCTCTTCTCCATATTCACAGCAGAATTAGACACCTGGGAAAACCTGGCTATCTCTTGCTGTAGAGCTGCACAGTCACCAGCAGAAGACAACATGACCGTCACATCATCCGCATAGGCGCAGAACTTTATCTCCTCTACTTTATTCTGCAAATGACATTTCAACCCCATAAACTTTTTATTATCCTGAAATTTCCTTAAAAATGGATCCAGACTAAACACATATAATAATGGGCTGAGAGGGCAGCCTTGCCACACACCCGACTTTATACTGAAGGCGTCTGCCAAGTAACCATTAATCAGAGGCCGGCTAACTGCCTCCTTATACAGAACCTGCAGCCATTGTACAAACTGCGCAGGAAGGCCGTACTCCAACAACACCTGATACAGGAAATCATGATGGACTCTATCAAAGGCCTTACTCTGGTCTAAGCCTACTATATATGTCCCCACCTCATGCTGCTTAATATAAGTCATGGATTCTCTCATCAGCAGCAAGGAGTCCTCTATAGTCCGGCCTTTCACACCAAACGTCTGATTAGGGATGATGAGATCATCCGCCACCTCACTCACAGCCTGTAATACAAGATCTTGGCCAGGATTTTATAATCCGTGTTCAGCAGGGACAATGGACGCCAATTTTTTAAATCTTTCAGATTTCCCTTCTTTGCTAGGAGAACTAGAACAGATTTATACTGCGATTGTAAAAGTTCCCCAGCAGAGAGACAATCATTATATACCTGCACCAGGTCAGGGGCCAATAAATCCCTGAACTTCTTATAAAACTCGCTGGTCAGGCCGTCCAGACCAGGACTCTTCTTGGTTTTTAAGGAGTCAATGCTCCTCTTTACCTCCTCCTCAGATATAGGGTCAGCCATGCTATCTGCCTGTGCGGGATCTAATCTTGGCAGGGTCACACTCTTCAGATAGGCTTTTATGTCGTCATCTCTAATCTGACTCCCTTCAAACAGTTTTCCATAATAATTTCCAATGATTTTATGACGTTTTTTCTGTTCTGATTGCTCCATCCCGTTCTCATCTAATAGACTCACCAGACGTTTCTTACTAACCCGGTTCTTACAGGCAATAAAGGGATGTGGGGTATGAACCCCCCAACTATCAAACTGGCCTTCTGCCTTCAGAGACTTGAGGCGATCATACTGCAGCTGTCTCATCTTCTGCTTTATCTGGCGGACGCTGTCTCTGTCTACCTGCTCTCCACTATTCATCTTACTATATAGACGGCTCAGCAGCAGTCTCAGGGCAGAATACCTCATATACTCCATATTACTCCGTCTCTTTGCGGCTCTTATAATAAACTGCTTGATGTCTCTTTTCATGTCCTCCCACCACTCCGCTGTATCATCGCACATACACTGGGTAGTTCTCCGGTCATTATAAAATGTGATAAAGGACTCTTTAAACTGTGGATCCTGGAGCGCAGAGCTATTTACCTTCCAGTAACCCTTACCATAGACCACAGCATCGTCCAGATCCAGCATTACATTCACCATACAATGGTCGGAGAACTCTATAGGACTTATCCTATACTGAGAACACGTCAATTCTTTCTTAATGTACACACGGTCTATTCTGCTTGCATGACCTCCCTTATGATAAGTGTAAGCTTTACGACTACAATGTAGACCATAGGGGTCCACTAAAGGAGCCTGCTGGACTAGATTATTGAGAACATTTTCATCATATCTCAATCTTTTGTGACTACTGGAACGATCCACATTACTGGAGACGCTATTGAAGTCACCACTCAAAATAAAGACTTTAGAAGTAAAACAATAGGGCTTAATATTTTGGAATAATTCCCTCCTCTCTTTCCTGGTTTGCTGGGCATAGATATTAATGACTCTATAATGTACAGTGTCCAGGGTAAAGTCCAGCATCAGGCAGCGGCCGGAGCAGATCTCCAGGACTTTCTCCACTTGTACGTCCATATTATTAAATAGAATTCCTACGCCATCATTTCGTTCCAGTCCAAAGGACCAGAATGATGGTCCGTGTCTCCAGTCTCTCTTGGCTGCGTACACCTGAGCATTGCTCTTCAGATAAGTCTCTTGTATAAAGATGATGTCAGATTTGTCGTCAGACAGACGCTGGAATATCGCCTGCCCCTATTCTTCACACTGTTCACATTGATGGAGGTGATTTTCAGCATCATCCTGGTTACAGATCTTTCCTACTTTTTTTCCTTCTTCCACTGCTATGTCCCGTTACACCCCATCTTTTGGTGGACATTGGGGGGTCAGAGTCTTCATCCTGAGGTTCGTCGTCTGGGTTGCGTGAGGAGACTTGCTCCATCTCTGCTTCTTGTTCCTGGTCATCTTCTCCCAGCGCACAGTAACGTCCCCCCGTTATCGCCAGCACTGGAGACTCCGGTGATTTCTTTGCAGCAGTGATTTTTTTCCTAGAAGAATCATCTGTTTTACTTCTCCTTTTAACCGTCTGAAATCCCTCCTCATCCATACTAGTCGCTGCGGCTGGGTCAGCTGGTTCTTTACTGGTCGCTGCGGCTAGATCAGCTGGTTTTTTACTGGTCGCTGCGGCTGGATCAGCTGGTTCCTTACTGGTTGCTGCGGCTGGATCAGCTGGTTCCTTACTGGTGTTGGGCAGATTTTTAGATGTTTTGGTGACAGAGTGACTGGATATTTTACTTTTAGCATGACCTCTATTTTCAGTGGCTGGTGACACTTGTACAGCATCCACAGATGGGACATTTGTCTCTGGAGCAGGGTCTCTGGTACTTCGGCTCACATCCTCGCTGGGGCTTCCAGGTTCTGGGGTTGTATCTACACATATGGAGACATCCTCCTGCTCTTCCTCCATGGCTTCTTTAAAGGTCTCCTCTTTATTATGTTCTGCATGCGGACACTCCCGGAATGTATGTCCAGGTCCTAAGCACAGGTTACAGATGACAGGTCCTGTACACTCGTCCTTCACATGCCCAAACTGACCACATAGTGAGCACTTAATACGGGAACAGTTGAACGCCAGGTGTCTGCCCCCACATCTATGGCACCGTCGCGGTTGACCAGGGTAGTAACATATGCCTCTCTCCGAGCCCAGGTAGAAGGAGTGCGGCAGATGTCTGGTCACTCCATTCTCCTGAACCAGCTGGATCTTGACAGAATATCCTCCATTCCAGATCTCCTCCTCATCATAGATCTTTGTTGGCAGTCTCTTCACCTCACAATATCTGCTCAACCAGTGCTGCAAATCTGCCAGAGCCACCACCTCAGACTGGAACAGGACGGTGGCGGTGACTACCTGGGGTTTAGTCAGCTGGATGATATGTAGATGCTCCCACATCGCGTGCTCCTTTGTATCGTTATAAATACTCTAGAACAAGTCTAGACTATATTGCAGCTTGAAACTGATGTCATAATTCCTGCTGGAGGGAACGTGGATCAGAGCGAACACCTCAGAAGCTTTAAACTTCATAAACTCCTTCAACAAAACTTTCCCAATGTAGAGTCTGGAAGGGATGTTTTCCTCTGGTCCCGAGTACCTGATTCTGACCGCGTTCCTCCTCTGAGGTGTGGGGTTAGTCGGTCTTGTGACGCTGGAGAATAGTCTCCTGTACAGAGGTCTGTCAGCAGGGGGGTCAGGACTGGACCTCTCCTCAGCTGATTGTACTGCAGATCCTCCTGTGTATGCTCCTGATCGCTGTGTAACCTGCACTTCATTCACTGACACTGCGGACGTCTGAACCTCCAGAACAGGGTCTGCAATGTCCGCCTCAGCCTGTGCCGCTGGTTCATCAGATATCAGACTGTCAATCACCGCGCTGAGCGAGGTCTCACTTACAATGTCAGTATATGTGGCACTTTCTTGCTCACTCCCAGGAGTGCCACTCGCATTTACTTCATCAGTACTGCACATAGAGTCTACTGCAGTTAACCCCTCGTCAGCTGGCACACATTTCTCTGCAGCTTTAGCAGCATTTTTGTTGGCTGATTGCACAGACCCCACACATGATGAGAGATGTGATCCTCCAGCCACTGCACACTCATATCTTCCAGGGTTTCCCTGCGCCACAATATTATACACAGTATTATAGTCAGTGTCTTTTTTTGCAATGATATTTTTTCTCTTCACAGTTTGGGCTCTGGTCTCCCTTTTGTTCTCAATTGCCCGGTTCTTTATTTTGGGTACTGTGCATGATTCTTTCTGCAATCTCTCCTTCAATATCACCAGCTCACGTGTGCAAACATCCAGACACTCACATTTCATCAGCTTTGCCTTTGGATCAGTCTCTTGGTTAATTTCAGTTCTCAATTTGCGAACTTGCATTTCCATTTTAAAGATATTTTTCTTTGTCATTTTTGTGCACAATTCACCAACATCGTGAGATTCAGTTGACTCACCAGCCACCATTTCCAGATCTTCACCTCCACCATCTCCATGCTGCAGGCCAAACTCCAGACTCTGGGCTTTCCCAGGATCATCAGCCCAGGACCCCTCCCCTCCACCTGGGTCAGAAGCCATGCATAGTCCTAACAGGGAGCTCACAAGCACACGTCTATCCTCTCCTATGGACAAGAATATAACTACTATAATACTGCCCCCCTATATACAAGAATATAACTACTATAATACTGCCTCCTATATACAAGAATATAACTACTATAATACTGCCCCCTATGTAAGAATATAACTACTATAACACTGACCCCTATATACAAGAATATAACTACTATAATACTGCCCCCAATATACAAGAATATAACTACTATAATACTGCTCCTATATACAAGAATATAACTACTATATACTGCCTCCTATATACAAGAATATAACTACTAGAATACTGCCCCTATATACAAGAATATAACTACTATAATACTGCCCCTATATACAAGAATATAACTACTATAATACTGCCCCTATATACAAGAATATAACTACTATAATACTTCTCCTATATACAAGAATATAACTACTATAATACTGCGACCTATATACAAGAATATAACTACTATAATACTGCTCCTATATACAAGAATATAACTACTATAATACTGCCACTATATACAAGAATATAACTAGTATAATAGTGCCCCTATATACAAGTATATAACTACTATAATACTGCTCCTATATACAAGTATATAACTACTATAATACTGCTCCTATATACAATATATACAAGAATAGAACTACTATGATACTGCCCCTATATACAAGAATATAACTAGTATAATAGTGCCCCTATATACAAGTATATAACTACTATAATACTGCTCCTATATACAATATATACAAGAATAGAACTACTATGATACTGCCCCTATATACAAGAATATAACTAATATAATACTGCCCCTATATACAAGAATACAACTACTATAATACTGCTCCTATATACAAGAATATAACTACTATAATACTGCCCCCTTTATACAAGAATATAACTACTATAATACTGCCCCCTATATACAAGAATATAACGACTATAATACTGCACC